>NC_136483.1:29096831-29269331 GCF_053919585.1 Euprymna scolopes | reverse complement strand
TCTTACCCGATCTATAGAACTTTCCTCTGCACCCATATGCACTGAACAGGTCACCAAGATAGTAAAGCTGATTAACCACTTCGTACTCGGTGCCATCAAGTTTCTGGCTCTCATCATTCTCAACTTGAGGCTTCGAGCATGTTCTACGATTAAAATCTGCATCAGCATCCAATCTTCTATTCACACTACTACAGCGCTTCTGTGGTCAATGGCTGTAGTAAGTGTAAAATATAGTTTGCACAAACACTCTAATGGCATTCTCGCATGGGTGCTTTCCTGGGGTAAATATTATATATCGATTAATATCACTGATCATCATGTTAGTCTTTGCCAGGTTCATTCCGAGTTCCTTACTTTCCATTGCATTTTCCATGCAACATATCTAGCGTCTAGTTATTCGAAAGTTTCTGCAATGATTACTAAGTTATCAGCATACATCTCACACTGTAAACTATTTCCGCATTCTTTCAAAAGTTGCTCCAGAACAATCATAAACAACAAAGGGCTCAACACAAAACTCTAATGAACATCTACTCGGAAACCCGAACTTTTAACTTATTGTGTTCTTGATTCTTATTCAACGATGATAAATTGATTAGATAAGGTGTACACGTGCTATTATTATCCGTACACATGGCCATAACTGTCCTTATTAACCGCCCATAAACGCCCAATTTCTCATAGCTCATTTAACCATTTCCCTTGAGACCCGTTCAAATGCCTTTTCTAGAACAACAAAGACAAAATAAAGCCTTTTCTTTTCAAGATGTCGTTCTTAAAGTTGACATGCTATAAATATTGCATCCATGGTACATTTTCGGGCACGAAACAAAACGGTGTTGGCCTACTTGTTCCCAGGAAATAGATAAGATCATTGATGTGAAACGGCTAGGTTAAATGATGATAAAGTTACTTATTGGTAAGAGAGTTGCAGTAACCGTTTCAACCTACGCACCACAGCAAGGTTTCAGTGATATTGAAAAGGATAACTTTTATGAGAAGCTGATCTTATTTGTTCCTAAGTTTAGTGAAGACGAGCTAGTAGTCGTTGGAGGTGATTAAAATGAGAATTTTGGTAAGGATCATAAAAACACTTTTAAATTTAAAATGCGGTTAAAAAAAAGGAAAACTTAATTTCAAATATTATCTATAAATTGTAACATATGTCTTATCAGTGATCTAGCTTCAATAAAGATGTCATTTTAACGAACCAACATTTTTTTTCAATATTAATGATATATCGATTTGAAGTCAGTTTTTGTTTTTGTTGAAAAAAGTAAATTTTAGATATTTTTTATATTAACAAGTTAGGGTTACGAGTTTATTTTTATTTACTTTGGCATTATGTTTGCATAAACTTTAAGAAAAAGTGTCACGCACGTGTACACCTTATCTAACCAATTCATCATCGTTGAATAGTGAGGATAGACATTCTATCAACAAATGTTATGAATAGTAATGATATTAAAAAAATAAAATATGGATAACATGTCATTTTAAAAAATGTATAACAAGATGGCGGACGGTTGAGATATAATATTGTTTCTTGTATTCTGTATATCAATAAACGAGCCAAGAAAATGATCTTAAATAAAAAAGAAAAACACAACACGAGAACAATGGCTTTGGCCTTTCGTGAAATCCGTGACTAAATGAAGGTAATCAAAATTTTAATTTTCCCACATAATTACGTATTAATTACATCAGATGTCAGCATACGAACAACACGTTTATAGCAATTATTTACAAATGCATGAATGAAAAACAGTTTTTTTTTACTAAACGTTTTGCTATACTTTAAAAAGGAAGTCTATTACTGCTGTGGTTTTGACAGTTAAATCTTAATTAGTAAATTGACACGAATAAGTCGGAAGTTCAATCTCTGATTGAAGCATTTAACTTTTTAAGGCACTTGTAACGAATGGGCACCCTTAAGATTTCAGCTCTTATAGAGCTAGTTTCGAGTATTAATTGAGAATAACAAGTCAGTCACGGAAATTGCCGAAGCAGTTCATGATTTCAAAGCGCCCTTCTTTACTTTCCCCTTTTTTAAGACCTTTTTCAATTTATTTAGCTGTAAACGTTTTTAACTCCCCCCTAAATTAACCTTTACCCCACCCTCGTATGCTTAATATCGCCTGCCTTTTTACATTTTAAATTGTAAACTGCTTCGGCAATTTCTAGGACAGAGAGATGGTTCTTTGTTAATACTTGGAACTGTTCCCATATAGACTGAGATCTTCTAGGTGCCATTCCTTACAATAGTACATATATATATATATATATATATATATATATATATATATATATATATATATATATAAAACTTGTGATTAGGTATCGATTAAGCAATCATTTATTTCAGGTTATGAAAAAGGTAATAAAGAGAAATTATTTAATTATTACGAGTAGGATTTCCTTTCGCGATGTAATTTTATCGTAAATTATAGCGACACGCATCCCCCAACTTGTTTCAATTTCCTATGACCTTCCTCTACTAATGACATTTGTCAGAATCGACAAATACTAATTTGTTAGGTATTTTAAAAATTGGGTTCCTCCAAAAGTTCTGTTTTCAACATAAATATAATAAAGGCCCCTTTCATTTTCCGGAATGCGTGCACTTTACACGAATTGACACAGACTAAAAACTGCTAAATATCATATTAAACCGTAAAGTGTCTAAATATCTCCACTGAAGGATCTGTAGAATGCTGAATATCGAATGCAGCAGCAAGTCCTGGAAACATATTCCAGAAAGAACAGTCGGAAATAAGTCATACACTATCCACCATGTCTATGCAATTACTACATACATGTGCCTAGAAAACAGAACTATTAAACCTGACATAGATACGAGACAAGAAAGAGAAAGAAGCAATCTTAGAAGTTAGTGTCCCTATTGTTACTGGGTTAAACAAATCTAAGAGGAGAAAATAACGAAATACCAAAGTCTTAATTACGACATGAAAAGAAACTGAAATCATTGGGAGATCTCAATCATTCCAGTAATTATAGGAGCAACTGAACTCGTGAAAAAGAATCTCAAAAACTATATGGCAAATTTATCCGATGAACCAATTGCAAAAGAAATACAAACAATTGAACTTAAAGGGACTGTTAGAATCTTAAAATTATCTCTCGGTTTGAATGTATAAGATGACGTGTGAAAGTCTGGCATCCGGTAGGATGCCCCATTCTCAACTAGAAACAGTATAAGAAAACTGCAAACAAAGTGATGCCTGCATACATTCTATATTCAGTTTGTTATCGATTCTTTCTCCCCTACAAAAGTAATATTTAATTCTAAACAGCGAGTTTATCGCATAGGTGTATGACATTCAGAAATATAAAGTAAGTGATTTATTCCTTTCAGAAAGTACTTTATCTGACTCGGAATATTTTTCAAATAAATGCCATTATAAGCAGTAAATATAAATCAAAATGGATGCCATATTTAAAAATTGATTAATAATAGCAATAGTAGTAGTAAATACTAATACACTATTGTTTTTATTATTTTATATAATAGTTTGATAACATAATATTATTAGTGATTAAAAGAAAGAGAAGCACAAAAATGTAGGAAATGACTGGAAAGTGTTAACCTTTATTGTCACATCAAATAACCTCATACTTTACTGATACAGAATATCAATAAAACATTTGCCTGATATCTGAGAATTTCGTGTAGACGCTACCTTAGTTAAGTACTTCGTTTTTGAAATGCTTACACACATTTCAAAATATCCAAGGCACGATTACAATCTTAATTACATGCTTGTTTTTATTCAATTTTTGTGAGTAATTGGAGGGACCAGGTCTAACACATCATACTTAACTCATAAAGTTGCAAGATATCTAAATATTTCACGATTTACTTGAAAATGTAGTGTAATGAAAAAAAAATGGATAAGAATACACAAATTAAAGGGAAAACGTTACTTTTTTAGAAAGCGAAATATTGACTCTCCTGTGTTAATATGATACATTTTAGAAATCAAGAGGTTATACATTAAAATATGATTTACACACTATGGTAAAGGAGCAAAGAAGTTCACACAAAGAGTTACATTGCAATTTGGGCAATAAGTGGGTGGTTTATTATTGCAAGACTCATATAAATTCATACATCATCGAAAAAATAAAAAAATAAAAAATTTAAAAAGAATTTTAACAAAATCCACGAGAATTTTTAATAGGGTTCCAACAACTCTCGGAGAGAAGTTGATGAATACAGATAAATGTTATCCTTTCATCAGAGTAATCAAGCAGTAAACATTATTACACAGGGTAGTCGCTAGAAAAGCGGGAAATTTGAAGGTCAGCTTAGATTATGAATAAAATGCGTGATTGCTATTTTTTTTATTAGTTTTTTTGTTGGATTTCTAGGTGAAGACGCTGCAGTGAAGTACACGGACGACATTTTGAGTATCTATGAGCATAATATACATTTGTCTTTGAAAAACTTTGTAAAAATTATTCTTTGTAAAAATAAATCGTTCTTTGACAAATTTCCCGCTTTTCTAGCGACCACCCTGTGTATTATCTTATAGATTTTGAAAAGAAATTGTTTGGTTACATTAAACTGCATTTTTCCTTTCTATATACATGCCCATACGGTTATTAAATTTTTAACTTTCATAATCGCAGCTTCAGTTACTATTAAAATTTTTTTTTTTGTATAAACACAAATAAATTAATTTGAAGCATATATTTATGAAAAAAAAAAACTTAATATTGTTAGTAAATATTATATATTTTCCCTGGCCATGCTGGAGAACGGGACCTGCTAGTGTTTTCATATATTTTTTTTCTTGAATGATATTAATGTTTCGTTTTACAATGACTTTTAAACTTACTGTTGCATTATTACAAAATAATTTTTTATTTACTCATTGGTATCTTACATTAATATTATGAAATTTGTGATCGCACTGCGTAAACAGCAAATAAATCGTGCTTTTTCTTATTAATACAACATGCAAATAAAATTAATAAAACAGAGCTTAGTACAGGAAGTTGGGGTTCGCCATATTTCTGTAATTTCCAGGGCAAATGTTTTGAATTTGTATCAACATTTTTTTTTATTCATGCAATTATTACTGGGCATTTTCAGAACATGAATTTTGTCTTGATAATAAATTCATGATATTTTTTGAAATTTCTTCAGAGAATTCTGTAGTGGATTTTTCCCATCAAATTAAAAATCAGAACAAAAAACTTAACATAAAATTGTTATTTTTATTTTACTTATTCATTCTCATTTTTCAAAACAATTCAATGAAAATTCTTAACTATATCCTTATGTAGGTAAACGCAAAGACTACAATTAGAAGACACTCGAAAAACATGATCTTATTTTATGCTAAATCTTCCATTAATCGCTTGATTAAGGGAATATACACAACAAAAAGCACACACGAATAACATAGTTTTAAACTACATACTTTCATTTTTTCTATTACACTTTACACTTCGATTTTTATCCATGTTAGAGAAGTATATAGACAACATACACATTCGTTTACATCCCTTGATACGACGTATCTCTTTTTGCTTACTTACCAACAAGAACAATTTTTAATACGGGGAAAATTCAACTCCTATAAAGGATCAATCTGGATTGAGACAAATCTTAAAAATTACCCTGGTTTAGAAAAATTTATCTTGCACTAATCCAGAAGTGAAAACATTTATTATAGTATCAGAATATATACCACACTTTGCTCCTATCCAAAAGGCCAACGACATGTCTATTTCTTCAGACATATCTTTCATCTGATATGATCCTAATTTTAAATAGAGCATTTTAACTGTGCCTAAAGCATACATAATATCTACTGTTAGGGTATATAACCTAGTACCGGAACATTTGGCAAGGCAGATCAACTAATATACTTGCTAACAATCAAAGTTATGGCTATGAGTTTTAATCAGTGTCAATTTATCATGGCTGTTAAAATATTAAATTTGAACACTTATTTCTAGTTGAATTTATTCAGTATTTGTTAATACATTGTGTTTCTCTTCGCTTTATATTTTAATATAAAGAAATGAATCAGATAGCTTGAGGGGGGAACAGATTGTTTGTTATCGTTACAGAACAATAGCAGAGTCACCCGGAGCAGAAGAACCGGATGTAGGCTCTTCTTCAACAAAGTGCGGAAACAGCACTTCCGTCAAACATGACGACCATCTACGCCGTTATTCAAACTTAACGAAATGTCTACGACACCAAGGTTTATCATTTTCCATATATTCCGACAAAAAATGTTCACATTTTCTGGTAATAATGCGTACAACAATGGTTATTTGGAATTTAATTTGAATGCATTGAAGTGTTTTATTTATTTTTTATTTCCTAGCTTCGTTTCGAAATCAATTCTTTTGATAATCGCCAAATGTGTTTTCATGAATGACAAGATTTGTATGAAATAGAAGTGTGAAAGTCAGCTGATTATTTACAGAAAGCGGAGACTGAGACACCAAGATTCACGAAAACTCCTAAAAGATTATTTTCAGTTCATTATTTACAGTACACAATCAAAAAATAGGAAGCATTATTTTTGGAACCACCCTCATATATATATATGCATAAAATTTTATCTGCCGATTTTCAGTATTTACTTAAACGGTGCCAAATACGTAAGTAGAGTTAGGTCGTATCTAATGAAAATATATATACAATTAAACTACACATAATTTTCTGCGTTTTATTTTTGTGAGGACTCACCAGTCCGTTGTATGGAATTGATGATAATGCGCAAATTTAAAACCACTTACATGTATAAAAACGTGCGAACATCATTTTATGTAATAGCCTGACAAATCCCTAAGAGGATAGAAACACAGAAATTTCTGTACAGCTAAATTGCTATATATATATATATATAAATTCACTTTTTCTCTCTCTCTATTTATATATATATATATATATATATATATATATATATATAGAGAGAGAGAGAGAGAGAGAGAGAGAAATTATCTGTACTTATCCGATGTTGCCCAGGATGCAATGAAGCATTTTAATTTTTAATTTTGTTTGCACAATTTTACATTTATGATATACGATTCCTATTATATTATTTAATTAAAATGAGTTGTTCCTTTGTAGTTTTTATTTATTTATTTTTTAAATTGTTTTCCAAGTTAAAATGCAATGTAATCTGACTTTGAATATTATATATATATATATATATATATATATATATATATATATAACTAGCAGGACCCGTCAAGCGGCGTTGCCCGATGGAAGCATACCCCCACCCTTGTAAAAAATCAAACTACCGTTGTTGTCGATGGCCAATCCCAAACGTCCTAATTTAAACAACAGCTTTCAGAATAGACACTCCAATATTGCGTGTGTGTATAATACATGTGGCTATATCTCGAAAACTACTTGTCTCCGCCAAAGTTTAGAGATCATAGAACCTAAAAAAGTCGTCATTTTAAAGGAATTTGTGTAGGTAGAGCTAAGGTAAAAAACTATAAAAAATTAAAAAAAAAACAAAAAAGCTAATGTCTGTGCAGTAAACAAAAAAACAAACATAGTAAACAAAAACAAATACATAACAAATAAGCATAAATAATAAAAAGGAAAATATTTTCTGGGTTTATTTCAGTCTTTGGGTGTAATAATGTGTTTTATATAAAAATAGTTTTTTTATGATTTGTTCGTTAACAAACGAATCATCCACACTAATGGTAAATAATAATAAAAAAGAAAACTATAATAAAAACGCCCTCCCCCTAAAAAACAAACGAAAACAAAACAAAAAAAAAGAAGAAAATAAGATCGTGTAAGGGTTGAAAAGACGCTCCAAAATCGAAAAATAAATACTAGAACGTGTGCGTTCGTTTCTGTTCTATCGATTGTTTAATGTGTATGTTGTAGTTTAAACTAGGCTGGTTAGTAATAGTTTATTTTGCCTGTACACTCCAATCAAGGCTAGGTGCCACTTTGGTGTAGGGGGCTACTATCTAGGACACAATTGCGGGAATACTATGTATTGAGCACTAAGGTGTCTCTTTACAATGCACATTTTTACTATCAAATGACCTCGACAGACAGATGTTAGGTATTAAGTGTAAGCAAATGAACAGCAATAAAAATACTCTCTCCCTCTCATATATATATATACGTATTATATACGTTTGAAACCAAAAACAACGCATTATTACAAAATAAACAGACATTTATTTTGTTTGAAAATTATGTTGAAATTCATAAATATATTTCGAGGCAAAGCCTCATCATCAGTATGTCTTTCTTTCTTTCTTTTTTGCCATGTTGTTGCTGGGGCAGATAATCAGAAAGTAGAAGTCCGTTTGTTGTTTTTACGGTAGTTTTTTTTTTAAATCTCGGAATGGTGCGTTAGGTCACGCTGTATTCACGTTAAGATTTCTTGGCTTCTACTTTCTGATTAGCTTCCCCAGCAACAACATGGCAAAAAAAAAAGAAAGAAAGACATACTGATGATGAGGCTTTGCCTCGAAATATATTTATGAATTTCAACATAATTTTCAAACAAAATAAATGTCTGTTTATTTTGTAATAATGCGTTGTTTTTGGTTTCAAACGTATATAATACATATTTATTTTATTCAAACTCAACCGGCACTTCTAAGGAACAAGAAATCTTAACGTTTTATATATATATATATATATATATATATATATATATATATATATATATATATGTTCCATTTTTGCCCCAAACAAGGCACAATGCCACTTTGAAGTAGGGGACTACTATCGGGGACATAAGTTGTAGGGGTATTATGAAGGGAGATGAGCAGCAAGATGTCTGTTCACACTACACTTGAACTTCTGCATGTTAGTACAGTTGGGAAAACAGAATCCAGGGAGGAAGTTCCAAAGTCTAGCAGTTCTGAGGAAGAAACTAATGGAGTAGAAAGCTTTCTTACATCGAGGGATTTCTACTGTGTAGAGATGGGATTTTTCTGCTTGTCAAGTTTTTCTGGGGAATTTATGTCGAGAGGGTACACGTGCTTGTAGTTCCTCGGAGCATTCACTAGACTTGTAGAACAGGCAGAGGGATGCAAAATTTCGTCGATTGGACAGAGGTTGAAGCTTATATGACAGTTCAGGACCGTGATTGGTGACTCTTCTGAACCCTATCCAGGAGTGAGAGACTAGTAGCAGATGCACCAGCCCAAATGTGACAACAATACGCCATACATGGGCGAATGGTTACCTTATAGAGATACAGGATACTTTCAGGTGTAATAGCTATACATATCTTCGTGTATATTTGCTTCCATAGTCTCTTGCTTGCTGGTCTGCAAAACATCCATGTTTGTGCTTGCATGTTTGTTTATGCAGGAAAAAGTATAAAAATCATTAATATATTAAAGGAAATAATATATTTAGGAAAAAAAGAAAAAGAAAACAATTGGTTTGTTTAAGGTTCAAATGATTGCAGGTTGCAGAGAGAGCGTTCATGTCTGGGAAGGTCAAGCGTGTTTGTTTATTTAAGATGTATAATTCCGATTAAGCGATTTTTCAACTCGCAGCTAATGAGAATTGATGGAGCTGAATGAGGGAGAAATTATTATATTTGTTAACGGGAAAAGGAAAGGTAATGTTTTGTGTATGAGTTTATGAATTAGTTACAAAGGTAGACAGGGAGTTTCGCGATACAAATACGTATAATATAATAGTGCTGTACGTATAATATAATAATTATGATAGTATAATGTGTATAATAGTTTCCGGTGTAGACAGGTGGCGGGGTTACGACTTTAGATTTAGAAGGAAAATAGTTACTTCCTCTGAAGATGTTGGCGACTGTTATATTTCTCCTAGGAATATTTATTATAACGAATAAATGTCTATAAAACAGTGTTCTAAAGTTAGATAAGATGGCTGATAATAGTTTAGACGTAATAAATTTGTATGTGGCATCTGTTCTTGCAAACCTACGATAATTTGGTCTAGAGAGGAATTTTTGCAATCATTTTATTATATAGTAGATTATTATATTAATTTTTATTTTTATTTCGGACTATTATTCTCATCTTTATTAGTTGTTGTTTTCATCTTTATTGGTTGTTGTTTTTCACGACATTTCGATGAGAATAATAGTCCGAAATAAAAATAAAAATTAATATATATAGTGCCATCTCAAAAATGAATTCCAATTAAGGAATAATATATATAGTAGATTGTTGTTGTACATAGGTTCGTAACGTATTTGTATCGCGGAACAGCACCAAATAAATATACGTTAAATAATCGTTAAATAATCGTACATGTGTTGAATGTGTACGTGGCAGTAATTAATGTCCGTTGTGTTCTTATAATTATGAATATATGTACGTTGTGTTTGTATAACGGGCTGTTGTCATCGTCCTTAATGTCTATTTTAGCTGCCCGTGATTTGTGTAGGTGTTGATGCGTGTACGTCAGAACACATTACGCACACAAAACCTAACATGACGACATACCTATTTTTATTATTGTTTCTTCTGGGAGATTCATCAACTCTCCTTGGGGGAGGGGGCTGGAATCTGTTTAAAAGAACACTTCAAGACAGGAACCAAGGTGACCTGAAATTTTATGTGTTTTATTCACTCCCAGGTATTCGTCATAACAGAAAGGGAGTGATTGGTTCTTTTTTTTTCTCCATTCTGAGACCCTTTCTCCCCCATGAGGAGGTACGTTTTTAACCCACCTGTCTTTCTCGGTTTATCCAATTCATCTACTCCTATGCTTGCACAAACCGGAACATGTGACATGTGATACGTCACTTCAGTCCCCGTTTCGATACTTTCCAGTGCAAAATGACCGGAGTTTGGCAAAGTTTGACAACCTGTCAAAACATGATGATTCAAATCTGTTGTCCACTCGCCGCTAAATAGATAGATAAATAACAAAGTGAACAGATAAATAGATATACAGATAATTAAATAAACAGATATAGGCAGATAATTTACTGCTTCTGTCCGGCTATTCTCTAACAGTGTTTCATGCTTCCGCAATCATCAGTGCACGGGGATGCTTAATGCTGGTTAAAGTATTCGAATTCCGTCACTAAGCTATCTTTGACCTCATTAGCAAGGAACATACCCTAGTGGCACCGTTCACCTCAACGAAATTAAGTAAAATTTTAACATTAATGAAGCTTAACGTTTAATACAGACGATCTTAAATGATCAAATAATAGGAAGCACGATCTCACACACACGGCCAGCTAACCAACTTTTCAATTTCCCTTAACGGAAGAATTTTTATTTATTAAAAGGGGCGACACATACAAGTCTAAATCAATTTCTAATGATATACAAATAAAATTAGCAGATTTTTCTATCAAAGAACACTTCAAAAACCAATATGAGGTCTTCTATCTTGATAAACATAGACACAATACAATTATGTCTACTTATACTTGAGACATTTATCACCTGGTTTCAAACAGTCATTGTTCACTGATTCTATCGCCTTTTTATATTATATTTAAAACTTTTTCGTTTCCCCAAATTTTATCAGGTTTATTGCGATAAAAATATTTTAAAACAAATCACGCCCCATAAACACTTCCAGTAAAAAAAAATGCACTTCGTACGGCTTGGAGATATATTTACAAGAAAACAAGGTGCTTATGCACTTTTGTTGCCGTGCTGATACAATAACATTATTTTGAAAGCCATTCTTAACATGGAGAGGCGAGGGTGTTTTGTTAATTTGTGCTTCCACCTAACAATTTAATAATAAAAAAAGACATCGTGAAACCTGAATTTAACATGAAAAAAATCTATTTAAAAATAGCGCGGTAACAAAAGTGCATAAGCACCGAAAGTAAAAATAAAAGTTATGACCTTGGTTTCATTTACACACACACTAAAATCACCTTATGCGCTCAATGCTCACCTTTTGTAGCCAAAGAAAAAAAAATCACTCTTTTGGAAGCATTTACGACTGAGAATTTGAACATTGAGACACTAGTAGCCCGACAGTTTGCCAACACGATATTACGCTTAAGTTAGTTCCCACATTCTCCTTAGAGTCTTGGAGTGAAGTGAACAAACTTTACTAACACAATGACAAAAGCAGCACATACACAATACCTTCTAAAATGATCCACACACACACACACACACACACACACACACACACACACACACACACACACACACACACACACACACACACACACACACACACACACAATGTGACATACACAGTGCCTTAATCCCCTCACATTGTCACACGTATATACTCCTTAACAGGAAACAATGATGTACGCTTTTTACACTATGAAAAAAACTTTCAAACGAATAATTTATTCACACTAACTTTCATTCAATTGTAAATTAACATACACATGAATATATTGCGTTTGTTTTACACGTTATATACAGCATAATCACGCTGGCACACCGGTTTTAGATTACAGAGGTAAACAACGTTGAGCCTGGTCAGTATCAGATGAGTGATCATTTAGGAATATCAGGCGCTGTATGCAGAAGAAGGTAGACACCTCCTTGCAAAAGCTGCAAAAACCTAATGCCGTCATCTTCCCTGACGGGGATATACATGCGACTGGGGACCGGTTGTGAATTTCATGCTCCAATGAAACTTCCTCCTTTGGAGGAAGCCTGTTAAACTCACCTAGGTTTGCATTCGTTAACATTCATATTTTCACGCGTTTTACTCATTTTTATTTTCATATTAATTGTCATTGTTAACATAACACCTTTTTAATTACATAAAAAGTCTAAACCTTATCCAAGCTACGGTCCACACTTTCCGAACTCTACACGGCTTCATGCTATTTAAGCCTGCACAGACGGTGATGACGCTGTGAACAAATTTCATTATAACGTCACTTGCCATATGAAAGCATCTAACATGCATCCAAAATAATGTTATTAGTATTAAGTGATGCACCACTCGGGAGCCCTTAAATGTATGAGCCCCGAGATATTACCCCTGGCAATGGGGTCTAGCAATATACAACGATATCTATGACAGAATGAAAAGCATTGCACGCTAATTCAGAAACAAGTTATCCTCAGCTTCTTTGAAAATCAGCATTTCGAAAAAATACTTAGTTTTACGTAAATTTTATCACTGATAGCTAGCGCTTGAGGGATACACTAAGCCTGTTCATGAGATCATAGCGACGGCTTATCTTTACCGCCCTCTTCCTCCTATTGTTGCCTACCATTTACTTTGAATACTCGATTACCACTTTTCAGACGAAGATGAATGGCCCGTTCATTTTTATTCTTCCAAAGCAATTAATGTAATTAACCTTCTTCGATATTATTTAGCATCTACAGTCATGACGTGTTATGTCAGCGTGGCAGTTAAAATTTTTTTTTTTAATTTTTACTTTTTTTGTTGTTTTAATTTAAATTTTTATATTAATCTTTATTTAAAAAAAATTATCTATTTTTTCAAATCTATGAACTTTCTTTTTCGTTTTCTTTTGCTCGAGGCATGCGTTTCGATAAAATTACTTACAGAAAGAAAAGATGGACAAACGCAGAGAGGAAAAGAAAAGAAAGAAACAGAAATGACAAAGAAAAAGAGAAACGTACGAGAAAGAATAACGAGAAAAGAAAAACGACAAAAGAGAAAAAGAAAAAGAGAACAAAAAAGAGAAAAAAACTAAGAAAAAAGAAATAGAAAATTGAGAAATAGAAAAAAGTATATAAAAAAGTGATAAATTGACAATGAAGAAGTGAATTACATCATTCCATCCGTGGCCAAAATGTCGCTTAACGATTTTACCGCCAGTCGCCTTTTCAGCAACAAGTGTCACTTGAGAAATACTTCAATTATGTGAGTATGATGAAAGAGAGCAAGGCAAAATTTACAATCGAAAATTATTAGGATCAACTCCACTGGGATAAGTTGAACATAAAACACGTAATATAATGGCGAACACTTCATGAAAAATATAGTTTACACGACTAAAGTTATGGTCTTAGAAAAAAATTATGCGTACATCTGATTGTTCATAATCTACGAATTATTTACTTCAACACTTTGAACACTCATCTATAAATATAAAAGCGAAAATGTATGTATGTATGTATGTGTGTTCGCTTTTTCTGTATGTCTACAAAAGGCTTTTTTCAGAGAAGCGGTCGCTCGCCTAACAACTTTTTAAAACTTTTTATATCACATGTAAATCGTAATATCTCAGAGTTGTCAACGCAGCTCGCCTGTCTATTTAATTTGCTCGACTTCGGGAAGATAAATATTCAACAGTTTTCGCTCGCCGCATGTGGATATCATACCAGTTATTATAGGTGCCACAGGCCTTTTCCTATAATTAATTCTGGCGGCATTTTTCCGGTTTCCCCCTACCCCCGCGTTCCGCAGTAAATGAAATGCTACTCCACAGTCAACAGTTGACCTCATTAAGTCATTAAAACGTGCACCTGCCAAATCTAAGTAATTAAATAAATTCAAACGCGTTTCCGTTGTTATGTCGAGGTGGTGCAATGGTTAACGTCGCACGCTTTTTTTTCACACTTCAATTTACAATTTTGCCTCAAGGGTTCCGGTTCGATCCTCATACTTACCTACCAAAACATTTTTTATTTTACCCCCCCCCCGGAGTTTTCATTTACCCAAAACCACACACACCTCCAAACACCCGGGCAATGCCGGGTACCCCTCGCTAGTCTATAATATAAATCCCACTTGTCTGTTTAAATGTATGTATGTTTGTATGTTTGCCTAACACTTTCGACAGAGGAGATGGATTTTCACAAGATCGGTATCATTTTGAAGCTCGACCCTTCAGACGATAAATATCGAAACATTGGCCAAAAACATTAATTTGCTTGAATTTAATTTGTTAACTTATCGTTCATTTTTCAGTTAAACTAATCTATCGTTCATTTTAAAAATTGTTTAGTGTTGGTTTTGATTTTAAAAAAATATCGTTCGTTTTGATTTTTAAAATATATTGTTATGCGTTTTGATTTAAAACTATTTATTGTTGTTTTAATTTAAAATATTTATCGTTTGATTTTTAAGTTGATTGTTTAACAATAATTGCATAAATTCACATTTCATGTTTTGCAACATTTGATTGTCTTCTGCTTCAAACATACGAAATTTTACATGCATAATTTTTTTATCTATAGTGAATAAAGTTCGAACCGTGTCCATTTCTTTTCTTCTTTTTAAATGTAAGTTGTAAGTAAATAATGAACGTATTTTAGTCTTTAAAATCCATTAAACAACAAAATGTTTCATTACTTTTAACAGATAAACACAACTTGTCGGTTTTGAATATTTTTTTAATTAATATTGAATGAATTTCAGTACAAATCATCATGCTCCTTATTTTTCTATTTTTTTTGTAAAAATTTTATTCATTATCAACAGTCTGACTGTTCGACAGATCTTGCTTGCTAGGACCTTAGCTATGACGTCATTTTTCAGCCCATGGGCCTTGACATGTATTACGAAGACCACAGTTCTAGCTATGAATGTTTTACAGGGCGGGGCAGAAATTGGAGGTCAATCGAGCTCTACTATTAAGATAATGGTGCAGTAGAGAAAGACTAGAAACATCTATTCCGTGTGAAAGAGACTGTAGGAATGAGAAGAGATCATTTTCCACCAGATTGTGATATTGGTTCTGTACTCCGTCAAGAGTAGAAAGAGTGTTCAGAGCGGCGTCTCCCCAAAATGTAACAGAATACACTACTTAGAACGTACCTGGCTCTTACAGAGGTAGAGGATTGTATTATGACTGAGATACTTTAGGGAGTATTAGAATGATCTAACCAGTTTCCCAGTGATCTTAGAAGCAGATTTAATATGTCTTTTTCATATCTGGAGTGGAAGTCCTAAGAGCTTATCAAAGAAAAAGGACTTCTTCAAGGAGAGAGACATCCATTAAAGGCCGGAAATTGCCAAGATCTCGATGATTCTCTTTCTTCTGATATTGAGCACGGGGTTTAATAGAGGTGAAAAGATGGCTGTTAATCTTAATGCATCTAAAACGAAGCTGCTCTCTTTACATCATCAACACTGACCTACATTTGGCCCAAATTGAAATGAACGGCTCTCGTCTTGAGGACGCTCCATGTTTAGACAGGCTTCTTGGTCTGACCTTCACTCGATCTATTCAAGCGCATACGTCAAATCTGTTGCCAAGGTCGTTGGAAAAATGGTTTGATCAATATGTATCTCACTGCCGATGCAATAGTCCTATGATGGAGTACAGTTTCCACATCTGGGAAGAGGCTGCACGGATACCATATTTTGCTTTGACAAAGTCCAAAACCGACTTCATAATCTAGTAGGTGACACCCTTTTCTCTTCTCTGCAACTTCTTTCCCACGGAAGAGATGTTGAGAGTTTGTCTCTGCTCTATCGCTATTTTCATGGCAAGTGTTCGATTGAGCTCCAATCTATGATCCCTAGCCAATCTTTCACAAAAACACTCATCTACCCAAAATCACTATAAAAATCCCCCCACTCTCTATCGGTGCCTAAATCTAAACGTGGATTCCATGAACAAAGCTTCTTTCCTAGAACTGCCTGCCAGTGGTACTCTGTTCCGCTGGTCTGCTTTCCAGCTAACTGCAATATTTTCGTCTTTAATTTCAACATAAACAAGTTTTTACTGGACCATCCTCTTAAATAATCTAATTAAACCAAATTTCCACTAACGATTACTACGCTATTGTCCCAATTACTACCGTACACACATTAACATTATCCTCGAGTGGCCTCCGGGCCTTGATATGTGATGCTCCCTTTGTAAGGAAAAATTGGTGAGAAATGAGGATCAGAGCATTGGTGGTAAAGGGAGGGAAGCTTGGTTTTAGGTGTTAAAATTAATGTGCCCTTTCCTCTCATGGTACCATTTGCTTCAAGTCGAAAGAGAAAAAGAGGCAGCGAGTAAGAAAGAGAGAGAGAGAGAGAGAGAGAAAGAGAGAGAGAGAGAAAGTCAGACAGAAAGTAAAAAATATCTTGATTATCAATACTCTTCGAAGTGTTGCCCTAGACAGCTGTATCAAACTGCATAGATGTCAATGAATGATCTGAAAATATATTTTACAAGATCATTTTGGAAAATCAAGAAGAGGGCTGGGTCCCAAATGAATCCTTGATATTATGTGAGCCGGATTTCTGTTCACCAACAACTGCTATGTACACCCATATTCATCCCAAAACAACTCACATTAACATTGACACTTAAAGGAGTTATTGTGTATTAGTGATCATGCCTATTGGGACAGTCTAAGTAAGGAGTTAGACGGCAAGGTGTGTGTTCACATCACAATTTAAATTTCTACATGTTAGTACAGTTAGAGAAGCAGCAAAGGAGACGGGATTGAAAAATTTAGCAGTTCGATGAAAGAAACTATTAGAGTATACAGTTGGGATGGTCGACAGTTCAGTACCTATTAGAGTGAATAAATTTTTGGACCCGGTTCAATAGAAAGACTAGTGGTTGCTGCACTGATCCATATGTGGCGACAATACTCCAAACATAGCTGGGTGGTTAATGTTCAAAGTTTCTGTTTTCCTCGCCGATGGCTTGCATTCGAAGCAATACAAAGCAACAGTAATAATTTCAGATATCGATATTTTATATAAATTGACATCGTGTTTCAGATATCAATATATCTACTCTGTATCAACATTTACGTATGATATTAGCCAAAGAAGCGTTACAATTTTCAGTATGAGCTGATCCATATTATAAGCTATTCTGATCATGACTTAATTAGCTGCAAATCTCAAGATTCAACTTTCTACAGTTAACGAAATGATCCCTCAGTACATCAGCAAGGGAAAATAATTAATATTATTTCGCCTTGACCCACCTTGAATTGCTTATAGCAGTCTTCATTATTAATAGTAAGGGTGCCTATTTACTTCCTTCATACCTATGGATATACGCATAATCACTAATGGATGTTGGGAAGATGGAATTTCAAATATAATTTTATATTTTTGTTACCTTATTTTATTCATCTTAATATGGAAGAGAGCCAACTACGTAACCCTCAGTAGGTCACATAATCTTCCAGTGCTCCCCCTCTAAAGTTACTAATGGACTTTAGGTCTATGGTTAATGTTGTCTATAGGAAAATTAGTTCATTTTACCATGGAGTCGCCTTACTTACTCATTGGCTGACCAGAGAAAATAATAACCTGCCTGCAACTCCTAAAACAATTGTGTCTAATATTTATCTTCCTTCCACAGTGGGATGCTGTGACGCAAAGGTTAGAAGTGGAATTTGAAGAGTCAGCGCCATAGAGAAAGAGCCTGTAAAATGTCTGAGCAGCCCAGTCAGCATTCAACTCTAGGTACATGTTAGGCGATTAGCAATATATTAACCTCTTTTAAAATTGAGAACGTAAAACCTGAAACGGCGAACATCCTAGAACTACACAGGACCAAGGCCATACCTCAGCCAACAGGAAACAAACCATCTCAACAATGGCCGGTACTCTGTTGGCTTTCCTGTCAAAAAAACAAAAAAAGAAAAAAAAAGAAACAAAAAAAAAACAATAACAACTACAAACCAATGGTGTTTTTATATTAAACTATTCTGATCCAGAGGTTAATACCAGAGAAGCCTCGAGTCTCTGTGGCGCTCCATTGTGGAAGAATGTCGTGGGGAGCAGAGGTAATTTAATACCCTACCCCATATGTATTGAGTATTTAATTTATTATGCAGAAATAGTTTCTTTTCCTGACAGAGCAGCATGAAATTTTCAATTTATACAGTCATTTAAATAAAAAAGGCATATATATAAGTTAAGGGAGGACTTTATTGTCAACGTGAAAAAAAAAAGAAAAAAAAAATGCAATAAAACTATCGAACCCAAAAAACTAATGCATGCTTCTGTTGCTGAGAGATGGGGGGGGGTGATAGGGAGAATGCAGACTAGACTTGACTAGACTTCCCCGATTTCGGGGAGAGGGATGGACAAACCCAATGTTTGTAGAAAAAAACTGTTGCAATGGAAGAAACAAATTTTTAGAAGATTCCTATCAGAGATAAAGGGGGAAAAAAGTGAGAAGGAGAGGGAAAGGTAGCAAGAGAGAGAGAGAGAGAGAGAGAGAGAGAGAGAGAGAGAGAGAGAGAGAGAGAAGATACTGGAAATATTCTCAGTGCGCAGAGCACATTTTTCTGTAATAAATATTTGTCAAAATACATGAAACCGCAGTTGTCCTCGATTTCTAAGTTCCTTTGGGCGACATTTAACATTTTGTTTTACCTTACCTCAGAACGGAAAATGTCCCCAATTTTTATATCAAGAAATCTACTCAGCCTATCAACACCCTCCCACTCCGCTATGGGATTATTCTTTGTAAATAAACACGCGTGTTATTCTTTGTAACTACATGAGAATTTTTTCAATTTTAAGGACATATAGTTTCAGCATTTATTCAATAAATTTAATATGGTATGTATTTGAGTATTTTACGTGAAGCTACAAAATCAAGTGGATTTTTTGAAGCTATTACTTTTATCTGTATTTTATTACAAGTGTAATGGATGTTAAGTTCTGGCCATAACGTACACGGTCATGTTTTGTTGGGGTTGTTCTTAAAAGCTATTCTGTTAAAAAAAAAAAAAAGAAACTGGAATTTTACGGAGATATCAATCATACCAGTTATTATAGGTGCCACAGGGCTTATGAAGAGGGACCTGAAGTCCTACCTAACTAATACTCCTTGTGAACCAAGTGCACAATAGATCCAGACAATTGCACTTAAGGGAACAACGAGGATATTAAAAAGAGCTCTCGGCTGTTTCAACGAAAAACAGGGCAATGTTGGCAGCTGCTTTGGCTGCCCCATACTCAACGTTACAATCTTCAAAGGAAGAAAATTAAAAAAACAAACGAAAGAAAGTCAACTTTTTTTTTTTTTAACAAATATTTAATCACATAAATTATTCCGAGTGTCGGCATTACATCCAAGCTACTTAAATCATGTTTTAGTAACGGTTATAATATAATATAATAAATAAATTAATTAATTAAAAGATAATCCGTAAGAAATTATGTGAAGCTGAAGCTCGTAATTTTCTAGTTCAAAGATAACATTATAAATTTGAGTTATCATTCATCCTTAGCTAGCCTCTTTCTCGCTTTGTTTATATAAAGATTGTGACAATATTTTTCTCGAACAATTTCTCATTTCAGTGTTTCACGTGTACGATGAAACGTGCAATAACTTTTAAATGTTATTTTGGCGGACCTGAACGAGAATCACCCTCCCTAAGAACGTCTTTCGGAATATACATCCCAACCTCTCCATGTTAAGAACGGCTTCTGTTTTTCTTATTTACATTTTTTTTTTCCAGTGGATTATTATTGATTGAACACTAATATATAGAGGAGAGGTGATTCTCGTTCAGGTCCGCTGTTATTTTATTTACTAAAACGTGTTTATCAGTGGTAAGGAATGGATTGCCAGAGGATTTCAGTTCTTATGGAGTCAGTTCCTAGAGAGTCCAAGAAGTGACCGAAGCAGTTTACAATTCGAAAGCCGCGAAAAAATAAATAATAACTAAAAAGAATTCATACTAAATATGGGAAGCATTAGATTAGGGTGACAAAATTTGCCCATAAAAAACTTCCTAGAAAAGAAAAAGTGGCTTTCAAGTCGGAAACTGAGCAATTCCCGGCTGGGACTGTCTCAGAACTGACTCCCTGAGAAATGAAATTCTTTGGATGTCCATTCCGAACAGGTAGTTTGTTTAGTAGTAATTCCAAAATTCCAGCAGAAATCGGAATAGTTTTGTATTTGAGGAAATTTCTAACGAGGACTCGAGAGCACTGTTGAGACCATTCCCTCCCACTGAGTTGGCTGAGATCACCTCAATCGGTGAGAATATTTTTTCGAACGAAGGTAGATAGCAGCAATGTTGCACACACGCACACAAAAAGGTTGATACAATTATTGTTGACAAATGTATGAAACCAGACAGATAGAAAGAGAGAGAGAGAGAGAGAGAAAGAGAGAGAGAGAGAGAGAGAGAGAGAGAGAGAGAGGGGGGGTTATCGGTAATTGTACTGTCCTAAAACCCCTTTAGCTTTGTTTTTAGACGTTTTTTTTCTCCTTTTTTATCAATGGAAAAAGTTACGGATGCGAATGGATGAACATATATGAATATATAAGTTCATATATATTTGTGAGGCTGAATTCATGGAAGAAACCAACTTTTTTCTCAACTTATTTACTCTAGATTTAATCTTTATACAAATAAAATCATGTTCCAATTTGTGTGTATGTGGAAAGAATTACTTCGTGACTCTTCGAAATTGAAAGGAATTAAGAAGCATTTAAATCCAATCATTTTATAGAGATTAAAATACCATTATCTTAACAAAAGTAGTAGTTTTCCAAGAATTTGGTTCATAACCTTTTTAATTATTAATTTGGTAAAATACACAAACACAAACGACGTATTTAAAAAAAAAAAAAAAAAAAAAATGAAAGTAAAAAAAAAAAAAAAAAAAAAAGTATCAGGCAACACCGGTTAAATGCAGTTAGTAGTTCCTAAACTCTTCCCTTTTTGGTACATTTGCAGAGAAAATACAGTGTTTAAATAATAAGAATGCTTTGTAACTATTGTTTTTTCACCTAACAATTTAATAATAAAAAGTTACTGTAAAACTTGAATTTAACTTGAAAATACTATCAAAAACAGCACGATACCTTCTTTGCATAAGCACCCTCTTGTTGTAATTTAATTAGTTTTTTTTTGGGGGGGGGGTTGTTTAAGAAGAATGGCCATGTATAACGCAGTCTCTCCCGTCACCCAACAATTTTTATTAATTCTTTTTTAAATGCAGAATGTTATCGCTTAAATACTTGTTAGGCTCTAAAACAAATTATTTTGATTGCGAGTGGTGGTGGTGATAAGGCAGTTTACTACCATTAAATAAAAATAAAGTTGTCGACAGAGATGCAGGGGAGAGCGTCACTCCACTTTTAATCCTTATTTTTCCTGCTGAAAGTTTGGCAACAGGGCATCAAATACCAATTTCTTAGTTTTCAGTAGGACTCGACCGAGGATTGAAACTTAGTCTTCCGATCCATTAGTGAATATGTTGACATTTATGTCGAATAACGTACGAAATTTTCCATTTCGTTGTTTATAAACAAAGGGTAATTTAAAATAAAACTAACAATTTTCGTGGAATAGCAAGAGTTAAAAAAATGGTTCCTTTGACCCCTTGCATTTAACCAGGAAATGAAAGTTAAAATGGCAAAAAAAGGACATTTTTTTCACTTTTAATTAACATGGCAAAACTCAACACGTATTTTGATGAAGGTGGTACAGAATAGTTTACAAAACCTCATCTCAATGATTAAAATTCGATGTTTACGTTACTTATGCATAATACGGATCGTGCTGAAATAATGTTATTTTAAAAACGATTTTTAACATAAGAGGTAGGAGGGGTAAAACTATTTTGTACTTTTTACCAAACAATAATAATAAAAAAATACCGTAGAAATTGAATTCAATTTGAAAACTCTATGGAAAAAACAAACAAACAAAAAAAAACAAAAACAGTACGTTAAAGTACCGTTTATAAGTAAGTTTCAGGGTATTTCATGCTTATTAAATTCTTAAGTCAAATTACAGAATAGTTAACAAAGCCCCTTTTCCTCATGTTAAGAACAAGTTTCTAAATAATAACGTTGTTATTTCAGTACGGTCCGTAAACTGCAGAAGTACCAAAATAAATTTTTCATGATCTGTAAATTTGGTGATTAAATCAATAAAATTCTAAAGAATTTTTATAATCCGGGAAAAGAATTCAGACGGGGAGGGATGTTGGGGGGGGGGGGTGACAGAAAAATATCGAAATTAAAATGATGAATAAAATAATGGATTTTTTTTTGGGGGGGGGGTAATTATACTTACGTTCCTTTTTTTTCTTTCTTTAATCGATCCTTGTTAAAGTTCTTCGTGGCTCCAAAATAAAGTAAGTAAATTCCACTATCCCATGCTTCGCGCGTCTTCTCGCCGTGTCGTGCGTGCAGTAGTGTACTCTGCTTCTTCTCAGCGATATTGACTTAGATATTTACCCTGATACGTTCTCTACCTTTTCTTTGTTTTTTTTTTCTTTTTAATTTGAATAAATCCCCTACAAATAAACCGTATTTCGAAGACTTATCGTCTATTGTTTTGGTGCAATTTCACTCCGTCAGTTTTTTATGTTGTTGTTTTCGCTCTTTCTATCTCATTTTTTTTTCGCGTTGTCGCTTCCTAATTGTCAGTGTCTTCTCTCCTACTTTCCACCGTTCCAGCTAGTAAACACCGAAGTTCAATTGTTTCGTGATTGTGTCATGTTTCACATTTTGAGCCTTAATGCATGAAAAGGACAAATAAAAATTAAGTAATTAATAAACGCGTAAAAAGTACAAAAAAAACAAAACAAAAACAAAAACAAAACTTTTTGCACTTTTCTATTTTGTATCCTTTTTCTTAATCTGTTAAAATGTTCTTTTTATCTTATCATCTTGCAACAGTGAAATTATATTTCGTTCTTTCAAAACAGGCGCACTATTTTTTTGTTATTGTTTTATTTTATTCAAAGAGCGCTTTTTGTTAACGCTTTCTTTTCTTTATTTTTATCTCCGCATGCTTCGAGTTAAACTTGCTCCGAGTGAATGAAAGATTGAAAGAAGTAGTAACGACAACACCGTGGAAAAGCGTAGGTCTTGTTACTGCTTCTTCTCTTATAAGACAACAAAATCAAATTAAATACGAGTCTCTCTCTCTCTCTCTCTCTCTCTCTCTCTCTCTCTCTCGTGCGCGCACGGCGCGTTTTCTGTCGTCGAAAGCCCGCTATAAGTGCATGTAAGAAGGGCGTACATGCTGTCGTAGAAGGAGGAAAAGTAAAAAAGAGGAAATAAGTTAAAGTATATAGACTTAACTCAGTATAGAATAGGACATAAGAACAATTAACCTTTTTTAATTCCTATAAATCAGTTATAACTGCTTCCCTTTATAAATTCTAGATTTGTAACTGATGTGCAACATAATCACATAAAAAACAATAACATCTCAATTTTATTTTTCCATTGACATTTTACAAACAACTAAACAAAAAACAATAAGTGATTAATGTAGTTTGCTTGAAGCATTATTTAGTGTGTATATGAAGGTATTTTTTAAAATAGACTTCGTAGCTTAGTGAGGGATGCCCTTTTTTCTTCCCTGCAGCCTCTCTCCTACAGCAGAGACGTTGCGAGCCTGTCTTTGTTTTATCGTTATTTCCATGGCAAGTGCTCGTCTGAGCTCCAATCTCTCGCCCCCCCCTCGCCAATCTTTCATGAGAAACACCCGTCTGGCTGAAACTAAAAAAAAAAAAAAAAAAAAACTACTGTCAATAATTTTCCACACTCTTTATCCAAACGTAGATTACACGAGCAGAGCTTCTTTCTCAGAAGTGCACGACTGTGGAACTCTCTTCCGTTTGCCTGTTTCCCACCTGACTACAACTTGGATGTCTTCAAGTCCAACATAGACAAATTCCTGACAAACCGCCCTCTTAAGTAAGACACTCTATCAAATCTTCAATACTAATGATTACTACAATACTATCTCATTGATTGCTGTACACGCAATAACCCTTATCCATGAGTGGCCTCCGGGCCTTGATAAGTAGTGACCTCCATGTAAACAAAACAAAAAAGAACCTCCTTTTCACTCCAAACAAACACTAGAATGTAAGGGGCTACTATCGGGACACTGTGTAGGGATTTGAGCAACAAGATGTCTGTTTGCATTACACTTAAATGTCCACGTGTTAGTACAGTCGGGGGAGTAGGAAAAACGGAAAGAATTCAAAAGTCTAGCTGTTCGAGGGAAGAAACTTTTCGGGGTGGGATTTGACCGCTAATCGGATCAGTCGGATCAGTCGGAGGTATTTACGTCGAGGGGGAGCACAAGTGCTACAAGTTTGTCAGAGCACATTCCATTAAAATACTTGTAAAACAACATGAATACAATGAATACAACATTAAAGTGATAGGACATTCGTAACGCATAGACATAAACTGAAACAAATTAAAATATACAACGGTGGGATGCAGATGTCACTATTTTATTCATACAATATATATATATATATATATATATATATATATATATATATATATATATATATATATATATATATATATATACTTCTCAAATTGTAAGATTATATAATTATTTTCACAGTCCAAGACACGTAAGACGGTATGGAAAACAGATCTTAAACCGATGCTGCTGCTGCTGCTGCTGCTGCTGCTGCTGATGATGATGATGATGCAGCTTCTCCAGCAGTTCAGTCTTATAGCATTTCCAGGAGTAACAGCTAAACTCTATAACCAGATATGGAGGTATAATATCTTTGTTTGAATTATAAAATTTATACTTAGCTTTGAAACTTAAAACTGTGCATTTGGAAGGTGTGAGATAGATTTTAATACGAAAAGGTCAAATACTATGTTTTTTTGTTGTTTTTTTTTTACCCATCAACCAAAGGAAACATTAACATTTTCATGCGTCCCTGTTATAAGTAAAGGCTACATAATTAAGCGTGTAACGAAGGCACGGATGCTATGAAACTGCAATTGATTAATTAAAGAAATAAGAGAAGAAAGAACGCTCTAATTCGCTGACATAACTAATCAGATTGTTAGATTACCTTGTAGTGCTTGGATCGAGATCGAGAACGCTAAATACAAATGACTGGAATTGTTACCTTTCTTTCTCTGCTTCGTCGAGATTCGCTCTTCCTCGTCACTTCTAACAGCAAGTTAGTTTTCACAGGATGTGTTAACGTAAAGTATTTCCAACCCACGAAAATCGTTTAAACTCCCAAATCTAACAAGCATATATCAAATTAACAAAACCTATAAAACAGTAACTTGGTAAACCAAAATCCGGGTTCTTCCATGGTGACACCTGCGACATGTCTCAACTCTTCTCATCAACAACATCCGTCCTAGAAACCTCGAGTGACACAAGCTAAAATTCCTTAAATTCTGCTGATTTTGCTCTAGTGAACATAGTGAACCAAAAAGTAAACTCAGACACAAATACACAACGGAAATTTTGAACGGATTTTATTGTATAAACACTCACTAACTATATATATATATATATATATATATATATATATATATATATATATATATATATATATATATATAAGTAAATTCTTGGTACAGCAAAATGGAAGGAGAAATTTCAGAGGAAACATAATTTAATTTAAATCAAAAAGATCTAAGAAACAAAAAAACGGGCAGGTGGAATTATTAACATTTCCTTAAGGCCTTATCGTCTGACCCTCTAAGAGGAAACGTCAGAATGATAAATTAAAAGCTAAGAATCGAATGAGGAAAGAGGGAAATTGGTTTCGGTTGGAAAACCAGTGAGAGAAAAATATATATATATATAATTCTCACTGTTCAGGTGGTTTTAAATCAGTAAATATTTCCAACTGATGTTTCAAAATCTTTTGTCTACACAGGCTAGGTCGAGAGTTATTAATGACTAACGCCTCAATGATATTGAGATGATAGTTCGACCTAGCACTGTATAAAACAGAAAACCAACCATCGGAATATTGGTCAGAACACCTATTTATACTAATCAGGTGATTACCGATGGCGGACTCATGAGCTTGGGAGTGCCCGGATGTTCTCGAAACCTGGTGTAATCGAATATCCCGAGGGATGTGTTGGGATATTCTCATTTCCGATATATATATATATATATATATATATATATATATATATATATATATATTATCCATCTTTTACATTCGCCAATTTATATACATTTATATTGGTTGTTAGTGCTGTTCTTGGAACTTTTCTAAAACGTCACTGTCATCAAAATACATTGTCCGAAGCCAGGGGTAGCACTACATCCGCTCTATCGCCATTGTCTAAGAGAACACCTCGAGCCTACTTCTGGCCTGTCGTATATAGGTTTTGTAAAATTCGTAGTTTGAATAGATTATTCAGTTTGTTTACATGACATACACATATTTTCTAAAAATGTAACTTTAAAAAATTGTTTTTTTTTTAATTTTACATTTTTATTATCTCTTCCTCCATCTTCTATTGGTTTTTGTAAGAATGCTTTTACACGCTCTTTTTTAGCCAATACATATTTTGCTACATTCACAGCTAAAATTGGAAACATTATCTGAAATCGGAGACATGTAGTTAACCTAAATGAACTAATGAAATAGTTACATTTTCTCTAAAACAAATGAAATAAAAATGAAGTCTGAGTTTTTTTCGAAATTTGTATCTGCTCCAAAATTCTGTATCCTTGTTTCACGAGTATATTTGGCCTATACACATTAATGATAACGAGAATTTTTTTTCAAACTAACATTTTCAAGTCTTACAATCTTTCCGCTATAATTATATTTCGATTCCTCAGTTCATAATGTTACGGATGCGCATTGTTGTAATAATAGACTATACGTTGTTTTGTATTAACAGATATAGGTTAAGAATACAGATTTTAATAATAACTTACGAAAAATGCCAAAAAATTTCATAGTCTTCAGTTTTAAGTTAAAAATTGCAATTAAAATACATTCAACGCATAATAACATCATTAGTATTCTATTATTGCACCTATTTTTTTTTTTTACTAACGTTCACCCCTAACAAGGCATATCGCTACTTGGACGTAAGCAGCATATCAAATTCTACATCGGAACAATAAATTTTTAACGTTGCTATTCTTTTTAATATATAATTTATACATGTGTTGTTTTTTTGTTGTTTCTTTCGAGTTGAACGTAGAACAGAGGCAAAGTAGAAGCGTCTGCTTTGAAAAGTTGGTTTATGAAATGAGTTCCTTTGTATTGTTGGAAAGAAAATAATTATTTATAACACTTTATTACATTAAACGTGAAGTTATTATCTGTTTCACGTATTCAATGTTATAACTATGATTATTAGGTTGGTGCAAAAGTTAATGCCTAGGAAAGATTTACAAGATGTTGGTTTACGTTACATTTAAACTTCTGCATATTAGTACAGTCAAGGAAGCAAATAGCAGGAAGGACATTCCAAAATCTTGCTGTCCGACGGGGAAAACAACTATTATAGAAACTATTATATATTTATATATTATTATAAAAAGCTTCCTGGCATCAAGGGACCTAAACAGGCCTGCATGCGTCAATACATTTTTCAACATTCACTCTGCACAAAAAAATATTATTTTGGTGCAAAAACAATATCGTTTTCTCACATACGTTACTTTTATATATGATTTCTGAATTAATTAATTGATATATATTATACGTTATATATCATTTTGAAGCGCGTGTTTTTGTTCTATCGAATTGTGTTATTCGTTACCGTTCTCAATCTCTTCATTCATTTTTTTTGCAGGCTTTTCGACAGCATGGGCAAAATTCAAATCCGCACGATTTTTTTGTTCCAGTTCAAACTAGGTCGAAAAGCTACAGAGACAGCTTGTGATATCAATGATGCGTTTGGCCCAGAAACCACTAACGAACGTGTGGTGTGGTACGACGGTGATTTATGAACTTTCGCAATGATGGTGAGAGCCTCGAATGTAATGAGAGTCGCGGCCGACCGACTGCGGTTGATAACGAACATTTGAAAGCCTTAATTGAAGCCGATCTTCGCAAAACCACTCGAGAAGTTGCTGTTGAACTCGAGGTCGACCACTCAACAGTCGTTCGCAATTTAAAGCAAATAAGGAAGTAAAAAAAGTTGATCAAATGGGTGTAGCATGAATTGAACGATAATCAAAAACATCGTCATTTCTTCAGCGTAACAAAAACGACCCATTTATCGAGCGGATTGTGACTTATGATGAGAAGGGGATCCTCTACGACAACCAGCGATGTTCACACAATGGTTGGATGCAGGAGAAGCTCCACAACACTCCCCGAAGCCGAAATTGCACCAAAAAAGGTTATGGTGACTGTTTGGTGGTCTGCGGCCTGTCTCATCCATCGCAGCTTTTTGAATCTGGGCGAAACGATTACGGCAGAGAAGTACTGCCGACAAATTGACGAAATACACAAGAGGCTCCAACGTATGTGCCCGAGATTGGTCAGTATGAAGGAGTGAATTCTCCTCGTCGACAACGCTCGCCCGCATGTTGCTCAACTTACCCTGCAGAGCTGAACGAATTAAGCTACGCGACTTTGCCTCATCCGCAATATCCACCGGACCTCTCGCCAACCGGTTATCACTTTTTCAAGCATCTCGACAACTTTCTGCGCAAAAATGCTTCGAAAGCTAAAGATAATTCCGAATCAGCTTTCAATGATTTCATCGCTTCTAGAACTCCGGATTTCTATGTTAATGGGATAAATAAATTTGTTTCACGTTGGCAAAAATATGTCGATTTTAATGGTTCTTATTTCGATTAATAAAGTTTTATTATGAAAAGAATCATGATATTTTGAACGTCAAAAAAACAAAACAAAACAAAAAAAAACGGCATTAACTTTTGCACCAACCTAATAATCATAGTTACAACATTGAATACGTGAAACACATAATAACCTAATGTAATAAAGTGTTATAAATAATTATTTTCTTTCCAACAATACAAAGGAACTTATTTCATAAACCAACTTTTCAAAGCAGGCGCTTCTACTTTGCCTCTGTTCTACGTTCAACTTTAAAGAAACAACAAAAAACAACACATGTATAAATTATATATTAAAAAGAATAGCAACGTTAAAAATTTATTGTTCCGATGTAGAATTTGATATGTTGCACTTACAGACAAACGTTGTCAATCGTATCTCGTCCGAGCCGTATTTACTATTTTCGTCTAGTCTTCTTCAGAATTAAACTTAGTCATTTAGAATTATATGAAGTGATTTTAAATGTTTACTTTTATATTTGTATTTTACGTAACTTTTAAAAATCAGAGCCTCTGACGAAACTTATTACAATGTATTTTAAATACGGAAAACTTTATTAAATTTTCGATATATTTAAAATAATAACAAAATAATATTTATTTTAGCAAAGATAACACTCTTTTAAACACGACACTTTACATGTGGTTATTGATTTCTTATCTATGATTACTTTAGATTCAAATATCATCGCACATAAAAATCGACACTTCATTATGGTTACTTTTTAGTTCGTTCAAAGTTGATGCATGTTATTAGGAACAAAAACTTTTATTCGAGTTCATTTCATTGGAGATACAGTTAATCCTGCTCAAAATATTTTTCGTGTGGAATTTTTTTTTTCGACAACGAATGAAGATTAAATATGCCATGAAAATTCACATTTCAATATTAGTTAGTAATATTACATTTCTTTCATTTACTACTAATGCGTGATTAAATATATATATATAAATATATATATATATATATATATATATATATATATATATATATATGTATACTTCATTTACTCACATAAAATTAATATACGAAAGTATAGATTTATGCGTAAACTTTAAGTATTTACTTCAAAAGTCCTCAATACGTAGGTAGAGCTAGTTAGTAATTTATAAAATATATATGGTGATTAAGCTACACTGAATATTCCGCGTTTCATCCACTCTAGGACTCTCTAGGCGCATAAGCCTGAAGAGTCCTAGAGTGGATGAAGCGCGGAATATTCAGTGTAGCTCAATCGCCATATATATTATATATATATATATATATATATATATATATATATATATATATATATATATATATATATATATATATATACAGTGATGATCATATTTATTGGCACGGTAAAATAAAAGTTAAATTTTGTCTAATAAATTCTAAAAAAGGGATTAAATTAAAGAAAATAACAAAGTATATTATGTATTTTTAACTGGCCTTTCCGATGCAGCAATCGGATTTTAGAAAAAATAAATAACAAAGGAACAACAAACATAATTGCAAAAAACCCTTGTTCAAAATTATTGGCACGGCTTTGTTTTTCTTTTAGTATCAGTATAATATCAATCAATTTCCGGTTTACGTGCTTTCTGAACTTTTTTATAGCCATGTTATGCTTGTTTTACGCTAATTCAGTGAATAATTTTTTTCAGATAATTTTTAGATAGCGATTTATTTAAACTATTATAAGTGACTAAATTATAATTTTCAATCGCCATGGTTAAAACTAAGGAACACAGCGAAGACGTCAGGAAGCTTGTTGTAGCATGCCATACCAATGGGGAGGGCTATGATAAGATTTCAAAGAAGCTAAACCTTCCCAAATCCACTGTTAGAGCCATAATAAACAAGTTCAAATCGCAAGGCCACGTTATGAGTTTAGAGGGTAGAGGGAGAAAAAGGATTCTTTCCCCAAGAGATGAACGGAAAATTGTTCGACAAGTAAAACAAAACCCAAGGATCTCTGTTGGGGAGATTGTTGATGAACAGAGCACCTCTGGAGTGAATGTATCTCGACATACAGTTGGTAGAGTTTTGAAGAGAGCTGGTTTAAAAGCATGTCGTCCGAGAAAGACTCCCTTATTGAAGCCTATGCACCTGAAAGCAAGGCTAGCCTTTGCAAAACGTCATATTGATAAAGATGTTGCATTCTGGAAACGTGTTCTATGGACTGACGAAACGAAAATAGAGTTATTTGGCCATAATAAAGTGTCTTATATTTACAGAAAATCTGGCGAAGCTTTCCTGCCTAAGAACACCATACCCACAGTGAAGCACGGTGGAGGCAGTTTGATGTTTTGGGGATCCTTTGCTGCCTCTGGACCAGGGCGACTTGTTAAGGTCACAGGTAGCATAAAAAAGGAAGACTATGTTAAAATATTGGATGAAAACCTGAAAGACTCTGCTAAAGAGCTCTCACTTGGTCGTCGTTGGTGGTTCATGCAAGATAATGACCCAAAGCATTCGGCTAAACTGACTAAGAAATGGCTTGAGGACAATCATATTAATGTTTTGGAGTGGCCATCACAAAGCCCAGACCTTAATCCAATTGAAAATTTATGGAGAACATTAAAATTGAGGGTAATGCAAAGGAAGCCTAAGAATCTTATTCAATTGGAGGATTATTGTCAGGAAGAGTGGGCTAAAATTACTACTGAAGAGCGCAACAACTTGGTTGTAAACTATGAAAAGCGACTGAGGAAGGTAATCAAGGCCAAAGGCTATACAATTGATTATTAAATAAATCGTGCCAATAATTTTGAACAAGGGTTTTTTTGCAATTATGTTTGTTGTTCCTTTGTTATTTATTTTTTCTAAAATCCGATTGCTGCATCGGAAAGGCCAGTTAAAAATACATAATATACTTTGTTATTTTCTTTAATTTAATCCCTTTTTTAGAATTTATTAGACAAAATTTAACTTTTATTTTACCGTGCCAATAAATATGATCATCACTGTATATATATATATATATATATATATATATATATATATATATATATATATATATATATATATTATATATATATATATATAAATATATATATATTTAAAAAAATCAGATATGATTTGTCGTGTTAACAAGTAGGTAATATTGTTTAACATTTTAATATCTCTTCCCATTCAAATCACAAAATATCACCTTCATAAACGGTGTCCACAGACAATATATGAAAAAATCGAAATGAAGATTACTCCAACGTATGCTCAACTATATTAACATCAAAGACAAACGCTTTCTCGTAAATCGATTAAATTTCATAAGGGTTACTATGTTTGAAACGGAGCCGGTCAAATAGCAGTGGAAAAACACTTATTTCTCATTTATCTTAATTTGAGCAAGTAAAAAATAGAACGCATTTTTATAACACACTTTTACAAACAAATATATCACTGACTAAAAATGATTATCACGGCAACAAGCCGCCATTAGCATGGCTTCCTAAGCTGGACGCTGATTGGCATAAATACTTTTTTTATCTATTGGCATGCCCCCCCCATTTTTTATACAATACTTTATTAAAATATGTTATAAACATTTATTAAAATATGTTATAAACAATGAGGGGGGCGGGTCCTTGGAACAATGTGGCATGAGGCCAAAAAGGGAATGGGCGGGAAAATAGGGGTCGGGGGTCATTAACTTTGTTTATTCCCTAAGCTAGTTCATCAATCACCATAATACCTCATTCACTCTATTTCAAATTCTCCATGTTTTTCAAAATTTTATATACACATAAATATTTAACTTGCCAAACAATCTTTCATGCAAACTGAGATAGGTTGTTATAAAAGGAACCCTCTCTACTATCCTTCCTCTTTTTAGCCCCGAGACCAATTCTTCCACGGGGATCCACTCAAACAACAAATTTCTCTCTTGAGACGCAAGCAAGAAGTCACTGGCTTTAACATCGACAAAATGACACCGAAATCCTATATGGTGAAAAACGCGCATACGTGGACTCAACAATATAACGCCACACATATACTTACAACTTAGATTACTTTAACTAAACAAACAAACCAACATTACTTTAATATGAACTTTTAACTGTTTCTTAAAAACAGAACATATTTATATTATATGATCCTCGTCTTTGTCCATACTCCTCGATTTTTCCAATTTCTTACCTACTTCGATCTCTTTCACTTAAAATTTTCATGTCCTTCAAAATGGATTAATAAAATTGCCTTCAATGTTAGAATGAGGTTTCGTATTTTCTAAATTGAAGCTACATGACTATAACACATTTATTGTCGATATTTTCCGTAAACGATAACACATTTTAAATCTATAATTAATGAAATATGAATGCCTAGCCTAGTGGAGATGCCCTTTTCACTTTCCTGCAACCTCTTTCCCACAGAAGAGATATTGCGAGCCTTTCTCTGCTTTATCTTTATTTTCATAGAAAGTCCTCCTCTGAGCTCCAATCTTTGGTCCCCCCTTGCCAAACTTTTACGAAAAATGATCGTCTAGCTGAAACCACTATCAATAATTTCCCCCACTCTTTATCTGTGCCTAAACCTAAACATAGATTCCACGATCAAATCTTCTTTCTTCGAACTGCACGCTTGTGGAACTTTCTTCCGTTTGTCTGTTTTCCAGCTTACTACGATTTGGTCGTCTTCAAGTCCAATGTAAACAAGTTCTTGATGAGCCGTCCCCTTAAGTAATCCAATTTACCAAATTTCCACTACTAACGATTACTACAATATTATCCCATTGACTACTGTACACTCATTAACCCATATCCTCGAGTGGCCTCCGGGCTTTGATAAGTGATGACTCCTAAGTAAAAACAAAAACAATATATGATTGAAAGATTTTTGATAATTGCATTTTCACAAAAGAGTAGACCACAGAGCAAAAACAGAAACTATTTTTTTGCTTATTTCATTTATTTACAGATTAATTATTTGTACATTTGCAAGACTTAAAATTCAATTTATAGCTTTAAAATTGCTAACAAATCCTATAGTATTAAAGGAGTTACACTATATCGCCAAACTTTGAACATTTAAAATCCTATTAAAAATAATAATTTCATACAAAGGCAAACAAACGATGTACTTGAAAAGTAAAGTGCAATAAAAGTTAAATTAAATAAAAAAGTGAAACCTGTAGTTATCTATAAAATAGAACTGTTGATACAAAGCTTTGATGAAATCTGATTGGCCAGCTCAAGTGACTATATGCGCAGAAACAAAGAAAATGTGTTTGTTTCTGTCACACGGGCAAAGGTGTTCAAAGATAAAATATTCTATTTTGTTAAGAGTGCTCAGTCGCAAATACTGTCGGAACGACAGACAATTATGAAAACCATTGTCCATGGTTAAGAAAGAACGACACCACAAGGAAAAACATCTTGAATATATTAAGGAGAGTAGAAAGTTGACTTTGTGTTTAATTTCAGCAGCTTTGTAGTTCTCGTTTCCCCTTATTTTGTCCTTTAGTCTTAACATTACATGAGTGATATTTCTGACGAAAAAGGGAAATTTTCTGTTTTCTATTCCGGAATCTATGCATATAACACGTATCGGTGGTTAGTTGTTGACTTCAAAGTAGTATTTTTGTTTTCTAACCTCTTACATCAAGTGGTTTCATGCTTTGTCTGGATCGATTTCTATATAAAAAACACTGATGTTAAGTTACTTATAAATATGTTCATAGTTATTCAGTTTTTACATAAAAGTACATTTATGGAGAAAGAACACGGCCTTCTTCAAAACATCGACACATTACATTAGCATGGGTTTATGTTTTCTATTGGGATGTCGCCGTCTTTACAAAGTAAATTTGATCCCGTCAATTGCTTACTCGCTAATTCTGGGAATTTCGTTTCCGTGTTTTTCTTCATACCTTTTGCTGTGATGTATAACTTTATGTTGAAGATGTGATCTCCAAAACTTCACAAGCTCAAGGGAAGACACGCAATCTGAAATAAAACTTAATTCAGGCAAAAGTACACTTCATTCTCTCTATATAACCATGTGCATGAATGCTCACACTTAGCTATATAACATTAGACAGTAGTATAATTCCAATTTCTTTGCTGTAATATACAGAGGGAATGCGTGCTTGTGGTGTAAGAAAAAATACAAATCTGCATGTGAACGATAAAAGTTTCGGCATTTAGTCTATTTTGTAGTTTACACAAGCTGAGAAACTTAATTTCTAATAATAGCGTTTCAATTTCTTCGTTACAATACGATAATTTATTTCGACTTTGTGACCAGTTAAGTGTCCGTCTGCGATAATAATGCATTTTGTTGGTGATGTGTCTGTGTGTTCGCGTTTTGTTGTTGTTGTTGTTGTTGTTATGGGTTCTTTGTCGTTTTATTCGCTGTCTGATACTGCTGATGTATCTATTTTTGCTGCATAGTTTTCATCTAACATCTATTTGCACTCTATCATAGAGCATGGATGCGTTTTGCAGTAATGTCGCGATGGTTCTCTATCATATAGACATCTGGGAGATGTCGATATTTTCCACATCTTCGTCTACAAACAATTTACGCTTCGTAAAAGTAGCAATGTCAACGCACTAACTTGTTTTCATCACATGCATACTTGTTATGCCTTCCTCGTCGTTTTATTTGCTCTCTCATATTGTTGCAATTGTTGATTTTCTTGTTTGTTTTTAGCATCATTCAGTCATTTCGTATGAATCAGATTATTATGGCATTCGTTTCCTCGATATCGTTCTAGTTAGAAATCTTTCTTAATAACATCAGATATTTACGGGGGGGGGGGGTGAAGGTTGCTGACATCCCTAAGTGATAGTATTTCTGTGAAACGAACGGGATTTGAACTTGGCACAACCAGATCGTCAGTCTATATCGTTAACCACTTAGCCACCGTCATCTCCCTCCTGTTGCTGTGTCTATTTTTTCTGCATAGTTTTCACCCAACATTCATTTACATTCCATTATAGAACATGGACTCTGAAGTAATGTCCAGGTTATTCTTCACTATATCGACATCCTGATGTCACTATCTTCCATCTCCTCGCCTGTAAACAATTTATGTTTTGCAGACGTGGCAGCATCATCTGAACGTGGTGATTTGTTTCCATTACATGTATACGTGAAAAGTATAGACGGTCTACGTTTCCCACCAAATTCGGCGAGTGTCACTCTGTCGGTATTAGTCTCGTAATTCTGAATTAACTCTCTACATGGTCCTGGATATGACCTTAAAATATATCCGATAGTATATAATTCATAAAATTCGAGTAAAAATCGACTTTTATAAAAAACAAAAATTAGAAAGACGGCTATAAATGTAATCATGTTAGTAGTAGTTAAAAATCTGAAAAAATTTTGCAAAACGTTAGACTATTCCACAGATCTTGCTTGCTAGAGATTCAGAGTATGACGTCATTTTTAGTGTAAGGCCCTGAATCTATATTACGACGGCTACGCCTATACTCTGTTTGCTTTGGTGATGGCTAAAAAACAAACAGTACATTCTGTCTGACATGGTTAAGTATGAAATAGTATTGTCATAGCTATAAGTATGTATTTTTACATTATCACATGTATAAAAACAAAATCCTCATATATTTGCAAAATATTCTGGTTTATTTTTAAAATAAAAACGGTATCTTTAAGTGAAAAAATTAGCGTCTGTTTTATTAGTAAAAATCGTAATCATGCTTTTTATGTGAATATAAGTAGTGAAACACAAAAGTCTTGGTTTTAAGATTGAGGGAAATAGAAAAATGAAATGCATCTTTATTACATTTTAAAATATAATTCATAAAATTCGAGTAAAAATCGACTTTTATAAAAAACAAAAATTAGAAAGACGGCTATAAATGTAATCTGGTTAGTAGTAGCTAAAATCCGAAAAAATTTTGCAAAACGTTAGACTATTCCACAGATCTTGCTTGCTAGAGAGTATGACGTCATTTTTTAGTGTAAGGCCCTGAATCTATATTACGACGGCCACGCCTATACTCTGTTTGCTTTGGTTACTCCATATGTAAGTTGAATGAACACATCTTATATTTCATTGGCTTGTTCATCTCGTGTATTATGTTTTCTTTTACATTTCTACATCTTTTGATATTTACTATGATTTTAGATATTTAGATTTGAAATTCTTCGCCGGCAATGTGTATTCCATATGGAAGTCTTGGAAATCTGTATGTTCCAAAATGGTGTATTAAAAGTGAGTAGATAAGAGCTCATCTTGTCGATTGGGATTTGCCAGCATCCATTTGTATACACCGTGCTTTGGGGAGTGTGGAGCCACTCCTTAATTGCCATTGCTTCCAGGTTCACTATGACCCGGAGTGGTAGTACTTGTTTGGGTCCCAACTATGGGTTGAATAGAAACTGACTTGGAAAAAACAAATATATTCTATTAAAAAAGATTTCTTCAAAATCACTGGATTCGGCATTAAATAACCCCAAAAGGGCTGATATGCCGTAAAACAAAACCAATCAACCAACTCTCTACATACAGTTAACCACATTACTTGATTTAATTCAATAACTTCCCAAGGCGTGCCATCTCTCGTATCAAACTGTATATGCACATACGATTGTGCAAGGCTTCGCTTTTATTTATTATATCTTTCGACCAATCACCATTCGCCGCATACAGATGTGATGCCCTTTTTAGAACTCGCTCATTCTGACGATTGATGTACGTTTCCCTACCTTCAAGTATACATTTCACTTCTTAAATTTTGTGTCATGAATCACATTTCATCCATTCTCGTATTTTTTCCTTTAGTTCTCACGTTTCATGTTTCTGACAAAATGAGAAGAATTGCTATTTTCTTGGTCGGAACATATCCGTTGGGAGGTTTTTGACCTTGAAGTATTATTCATACATTAAGTGACTTCATGCCTTGTCTGGAGCGATTTCCAGTAAAAAAAAAAAGCATATCAATTTTTTGTCAACGCAGATTCCGAATGTAAAGTCTCTAGTCTGACATGCGTCCACAATTCACGAGCCCGTTTTTTATGCTCCCCATGTATGTAGGATATACCAGAGTTCCTATTTACAATGTCTCCCCACGGGACAGAGTTAGACACGAGGGTCGTTTTTTAACGTGGAGAAAAGGAACAAAAGTAAAAATTGTTTCAGGTGTGAAGGATTTTTCCTCCACCGACAGAGAACAAGAAATTGAAGTGCAGCATCTGAAGAACAGATACTACACTTTGATAGTTACTGACATCTATATTGTGGAGAGCGTTGAATTTTTACCTAATTTTATGACACAATGCGTTTGGGGTTAGACGGACAGTTAGGGAAACATGTATGGTTACACACTATGTATGGTAGCTTTTTTTTTAGTTCCATCCGTGTCGTCATGACTGTCGGAGGTTTCTTCATGAATAAACTTATTTATTAATCGAGCGAACATTTTCTTCCTTTCGTCTTCATAATACTAACAGCTACAACAGATCGCTTATCCATTTCATTTGTTGAATATGTTCCAAGTCACCAAGGGTTGAAAACTTTCTTCCATTGAATAGTATAATCTCCGGCGTTCCTCTGTATCATGTCTTTTTAGCTACGAATCTGCGAGAAGTAGTAAAGTTCTCGATATACGACGTTTACACGTAGTGATGGTTAATATCATTACAAAGCTTCAATTTTCTGAACCCAGCTTTATGAGGCACGATGATGCGCGAGTTGCTTTCCTGTATGTTCATTAAGTGACGTTTTTTTTTTTCATCGGTTCGTAACGTTTTATGGGGATCGTGTTAAAAGTCACTATTTACGAGGTCTCCATTTTTTTTGCGAATATTTACCCTGCAAGAAAAGGTATTAGGATAAACAAACAAAACAAGACTTTGGAGGGACACTGTAATTATTTTATATCTATAAAATGGAAGAAATTTATAATACAGAAAATAAATAGTCCGTTTTGCTGAAATATTACATGTTGGTATTTTGGGGTCTTTGTGTGTGTGAGACCACCGAAGTTAGTGTCACACTTACAGGCTACGTGTATCCGTTCTTGATTTGGGAAGAAAGAGAGAGAGAGAGAGAGAGAGAGAGAGAGAGAGAGAGAGAGAGAGAGAGAGAATGTGTGTGTTGCCGGTTTAACGTTTTAGAGATTCAGTCACGTGACTGAAAGCTGGTTTCTGATTGGACCTGCCAAGAAGGAAGTGTATTTCAAAATCTCCAATAACTCTTTTTGTATTTTGCGCTGGCCACTCTTCGAATTTGATAGGCTGATGAAATCCAGAGAAAAGGGAAAGATAGAAACATAAAGAAAAGAGGGAGGAAAGTATTCCCACGGTAGTAGTAGCAGTAGTAGTAGTTGTGGAACGTCACAGTTTCTCCACATTTAAATAGGAATTCGTTAGCTTATTCCCATAAGATGAAGTTTCTTTCCGTTACATATTAAAAAAAAACATTGTCAAATATCGATTGTCATGACAAACAACACCCTACCCGAGAGCTCATCCTTCAAATTCGTCGCCTTTACATTCACAGACATGAGATGACAAATGCACTGAGAACGTTGCCAAGGCTCTTTGCAAAGAAGGTGGGCTTTTTCTACCGTGTTAGAAAAGTACTCACATCTGAGAGTACCTTATACATCTACAAAGCTCTCATTCGCTCATGCATTAAATATTGTAGCCACATAAAAGTGAAATTGTCTGTGTGTGTCTCTCTGCGTATACATTTCCCTACCAAACTACCAATCTACAGACTCGAGATTTGACATAAGGGGTATTCAGATTAGGAGAAATCTTTTTAATCGGGTCTCGGCCAGAAATTTGGCTGTCAAGGGGTCAAAGTTCAACGATTTGACTTTTGAAAACTCTACCAAACTCCTCCGCCAATTTTGGGTCTAAACACTTGAACTTTTAGATGTTGGTTACTTGGACATGGATCAAACTTTTTAACTTAATTTGAGCCCAAAGCAATAAATGTTAAGGGGTCAAAATTGGGGTCAAAGTTAAAAAAATTTACCCTTGCGGTCTCTACCAAATTACTCACTTTTTGGTCTAAACATTTGAAATTTTACATAAAATGTATTCAAACATAGGGCAAGCTTTTTAATCGGGTGTTGACCGAAAATTTGGCTGCCAAGGGGGTCAAAGTTCAAAAGATTTTATCTTTGCAGTCTCTAGCAAACTATTCAGCCAATTTTGGATCTAAATATTTGAAATTTTACATAAAAAGTATTCAGACATGCAGCAAGCTTTTCAATCAGTTTTGGGCGAAAATTTGGCTTGAAATTTTAGATGTAGGTTACCTGGACATGAATCAAACTTTTAATATATACATATATACATATGCACATAAAGTTATGAACAGTACATAGGGCCCGAGCAAAGCCGGGATGAGCTGCTAGTGTTAGAAAGTTAAACAAAGCAGAAGAGTTATACCACGTGAGTCCGGACGAAACTCTTTCTCTTTTCCTCGTAGCCGGTGTGATTTCAAGCAGAGAAGGGATTACGGATCTCTTCAAAAAGGAGGGGTACACGCGAGTCGGTGATATAGCATGACAGGTTATCTGTCTTTCTCGTTGTCTCTCTCGTTCTCTCTCTCTCTCTCTCTCTCTCTCACATATATACAAGTTGTCTTGTTGATATGTATTTCTGTGGTTGTATCTCTGTTAAATAATTACCTTCTTTTAAATAAGTCTTTTATAAAAACCACCGACGCCCGAGTGATTATATTCAAGAAATGATCAACAACCTGCGTTCACAACGATGATGGCGACGCCAACGATAAGAACGACATACATGCATAAAGGATTTTATGCACACAGTTGATGAATATTTAACTCAAATACGCTCATCCGTTTTTCAACGTTGATATCCCAGTTTATTCTTGTGCAATATTTTTCTGTACTGTTCAAATTAAATCTTCCTCTGCGATGATCAGAACTAAGCATGCATCTAAGACACATTACACATCCATCGTGTCATTCTCATATCATTTGCTTCTGTTCAACGCATGTTCTAAACCTTCACCTGTTAGGTTTCACACATGCATCATCACATCGCATACACATGTCTGATAGACTGTTCTCTCAGTTAACAGTTTGTAACTCTATGCTGGTATTAATAGTTAATCAAAGTTTAAAAAATTATCTATGGTTGTTATATATTTCTTTATATAATTCTCTATCTATATAAAAGCCAAGTACGTCCAAGGATGGAATACTGTTGCCATATCTGGGCAGGAGCTGCTAAAAACAGCCTATCCTGCCTTAACAGAGTACAAAATAGACTTCGTGGCTTAGTGGGGGATGCCCTTTTCTCTACCCTGCAGCCTCTCTCCCACAGAAGAGACGTTGCGAGCCTATCCTTGTTTTATCATTATTTCCATGGCAGGTGCTCGTCTGAACTCCAATCACTAGCCCCCCCCCCCCCCCTCGCCAATCTTTCACGAAAAACACCCGTCTAGCTGAATCCACTGTCAAAAATTTCCCCCACTCTTTATCTGTGCCTAAATCAAAACGTGGATTCCATGAACAAAGCTTCTTTCTTAGAACTGCACGCCTGTGGAACTCTGTTCCGTCTGCCTGCTTCCCACCTGACTACAACTTGGATGTGTTCAAGTCCAACGTTAACAAATTCCTAATGAACCGCCCCCTTAAGTAAACACTTCATCCAATCTCCACACTAACGTAATGTACTTGCAATAACCCTTATCCCTGAGTGACTTCCGGGCCTTGATAAGTGGTGACCACTGTGTAAAAAAAAATATGTATATATAATTTCTATATATTTCTATATATGTATATATAATTTCTATATATTTCTATTTTCCATATATGTATATATAATTTCTATATATTTCTATTTTCCATATATGTATATATGATTTCTATATATTTATATATAACTTTTATAGTTAACTTTATTTTTTTCGCTAGTTATCTCCGCCGAGACTAAGATTATGTTTTCGGCAAAGATTGTTTGTTTGTGTACAACCTAGTGCAGCCATCGCTAATAAACTTGGTCAAAATATCGGTTATGACATAACTTAGAATTGATATAATTTTCAGATATCTAGGTAATAGGTAAGGTCACGGAAAAGGTAAAACATTTTGGATCATAACTTTCGTTCTGTTTATTGCAGACACTCTCTACTACAATGACATACCACATCTTGATTATGACCTTTGATCATGAAAAGTTCGAGCAGCGTCTACATTTTTACGGAAATTTAACTTTCTATTGTTCCAAATTAGATTTATTGATCTGGTTTCTTTGAAACAATAACTAAGCATGCAAAATTTTGGCCTGATCAGACGAATAGGTTTGTGGTTATTAACGTTTGCATGACATTAATTCGAGAACACTTTACAAAATATGTAGAGGTAAGGCTCAGATAAGACTATGGCCTACCCTTACATTGTAAGACAGAGGTATGAAATCTCAGGACTGACTTATGCTCATATTACAAAGAATACTGATACTTCAGTCCACTGCTGCTGATGTTTGTACTCACTTAAATAGATACTGAATTACCCCCTTTCTTTTATATGCAATTTATTTTGCAGAATTCTTACGAATTTCGTCTACGTTTAGAACTATTTTCGTGTTGCGTCTTTTGTTGAACAACATTGCTGCTCGTTATAGAAATAATCCAAAGAAAAATGATCAAATAATCAAATTACTTTTCAAACACTAAAACATAAAAAATACATATAAAAAACATGATTTTGAATTGCCTAATCAACGTAAACATACCCAGAACGAGGACTTGCTTTACTTTCTTTTTGTGACCTCTGACCTATTAATTGCTCCGCAGTATCGATTTTCTTTTAAAAAGAAATATCTATCAGAATGTCAATAGGAAATTCAGTCATCATAAGAACATCGTTATTTTGTTTCTATTTGTGGTCATTAAAAAAAAAAGAAGAAACCTTGTCATTTCCATAAGATTTAAGCAGAAAATAATGACCGATTTCACCTTACCAATTTGCTTCAGATTAGCTGACATTGTTCAAATATTGACATCAAATGCATAAGACAGTTGTCTGGCACATTCGTGTGTGTTTTGTTCAACGGTTGTTTTAAACGTTCATTATAGAGAATGCATGGCCATTCTCTCCCTTCCTAAAATTTAAAGCTCATTAATTTAGTGTTGTCATTAGTTGCCTCTCTTGGATATTGGAAGTTAAGAGACTACCGGCCATGAGCATTGAGAAACACCGGAAATAATAAAGAGCGTCCAGTAAAAATGAAGGCAGTTTGACTCTGGTGCTAATTAAAACCACGCGTCCATCTTCGTTTATATTTCCTCTTTTATTTCAGCCTCGCAAGCCAAGCTTATGACATTACAATTACCAGTATTGACTTTTGAAAACACCTTCCTTTTGTCATTAACTTGTGGACCGGTTTCTCCATACTCTGTTGAAATGGACATCTGTTTGAGAAGCAATGTTTGAAAAAGTACATTCCGTTTTGTTCATATTCGTTGTTAAGTGCTTATTTACTTCAAAATGCTATTCTGGAAGCAATTATTGGTGATCTATTAAAGATTACGCATCAATTATCAAACATGTGCATTTCTTTTACAAAACACTACAAAAATAGCAACTGAAATTATTTTTTGATTGGTCGCAAATAAACAGCCAATATTATCCAAACGAATTTGTAGGTATTTTTCTCATCATTTAAGTGATTCTATCATGTTACTGGCGCAGATTAGCATTTGTTTTTATGTTTTTCAGAGAAAAAGAGATAGAGAGAGAGAGAAAGAAAGAAAGAGTGTGTGAAAGAGAGAGAGAGAGAGAGAGAGAGAGAGGGGGGGAGAGGAAGAAAATGAAATGACCGGAGAAACAAATAACAAATAGGAAATTAATGAATAAAAAAGCAAAATCGAAGTAGTAAAACTAAAATTAGTCAGAACAACAATTTCTATGAGAAAGTGAAATTGGTTTGGTTGTTTAGTTTTAACGACGTTTAATTTACGGCATATATAATGCCGAATCAAGTCATTCTGGTAAAAGTTTTTTTAAGGTTCAAGTTCTTTATATCTTTAAATATTCATTAATGTTGATTGGTTTGGTTGTTTTGTAAATGAATATTTTGAACTTTGCAGAACATGATGGATTTTTTTCAACTGGAAAGGGAAAATAATAGCATCAATGCTTATTGCACTTTTTGTCAAACAGCAGACATCTTCAGATAGCTTGATCTTGTAGGACCAGAGAGAAAAGGAAAGGATAGAGAGAAGAGGTAGATAGATAGATAGATAGAGAGAGAGATATAGAGAGAGAGAGTGAGAGAGAGAGAGAGAAACAGACAGACAGAAAGAGACAGAAATGAATAGAACGATAGATGTGGTATCAAAAACTGTGTGAAAGAGAGTCTCGGTGAAAAAAGATCAACAGCCAACAACGAATAAAAATAAATTAAATAATAAACAATATTAAAGCACAGAAGATCATTTACTACTGCAAAACAAAACAAAACAAAACAAAACAAAACAAAAAACAAAACAAAACAAAAAAACAACAAAACCCCCCAGCCAAATGACCAATACAAAAACAGTGAAAATAAAAACAGAAAGGCACGAAAAGGAATATGGAGAGAGAAGATTTACATGACTGATTAATAAAACTACCCAAAGAAGAGATGTTAGAAAGTAGATGAACATGGATATGAAAAGGACACTAAAACAGAGAAATTGAATCGCTACTGACAGCCACACACACAAAAAAAACGATCAAAACAAACAAATATAAATTTCAAGATAGACAAAATGAATGAAAATTGTACGTAGTGAACAAATGAACGAAGCGGTAAATTACATTACAAACGAATGCAACAAATTTACACAATAGAAATTCAAAGGCAGATAGAAATGCATAGAGAAGGCTGCATTTCTATCATGCCTGCAATCAAATCAATAATCTGTTAAGAATCTGTATGTGGAATTAGCTTCTCAAATATGATCCATTAGTATTATTCTTGATAACATCTGAATATCGTCTCACAATCTTATTCATATGTCTTTTATGAATAAATTTGGATCCCTTTACCGCGTAAATCATGTTCCCAATCCGTTTATTTACTATCCTTGTTTCACATTAGATTGTTTCGTTTTTGAACATCAGAAACGAAAACCTTTTCTCCTACTCTGAAGCGTTCCGTTTTTCCCCACATCCTCGTTTCGAATGGATTAGCAATAATCAAACACTGTTTTAATCTTCCTTGAAAACACTGCTTCTACAAGTCTTATAGAAGACCGGGTGTTTGGATGTGTGTGTTGAGCAAAAAAAAAAAAAAAAAATGGTAGTAAGCAGGCAGGCTGGAACCCGTACCGTGTATGAGGAAAAGAACGTGACAAAAAACGTAACATCTTTGCTGTTGCGCCCATCGCCAAACCGGAAGTGACGGAGGTTTAAATTAAGGCTAGATAATCGAAAAGAGGGAATGATCTTGGAAAATATCGGCGAAAAAAGCGGCCCCATCCCTCTAGAAATGTTATATATTTATTATTATTATTATTATTGTTATTGTTCGTATTTCTTGTTGTTACTGTTAGGTCTTATTAAGAGTGAGTCTTAGAGTCTTTGAGAGTCTTATTAAAGTGAGAGTCTTATTAAGAGAGATGTTGTTGAGAGACTTAGAGAGATGTTGTTGCAGTCCGTGCTCGTGTTATAAGAGATTCATATATATATTATGTTCATACTTAGAAGTGTAGAAGCTCTTTGAGTGTTGAGACAGTCTTAGTGTTCACATTGTAGATATGAGATGTAGAGTTCACATTATAGATATGTGATGCCGAGACATTGTGTATGTAAAGACATTTTAAAACACATGATATACAAGACATATAATGACAATTTTCACTTTACCTTTTGGTAGAATTACAACACAAAGACGACGTTTATAAAAACACATGATGGGTTTATTTCCATGGACCGGCCGGTGGCTTTGCTTTCAGGAATTCAAAGTTTCACATTCTATGTTTCAAAGGTGACCGTCTCGCTTCTATACGTTCGACTCCCAACTCCAGACTATCGTCTGCCGTCCTCAGACTCCCTCTGACTCTCTCTGCTTAACTCTAAAGTTTCTAACTATATCGAGAACTTCCCATTTTCCATGACGTCATACACATGTTAAAACATGTGTCTTCTTTCACGTGTTCTGGAAATGCGTGTCTAAAACTTTTTCCTTTGTATTCCCAGTAACCTATATTTCCAATATGTTAAAAACATGTTTATTAAATTATCTTGTATAGTTGCATTCTTCAATTGAATTTTCATAACAGAATTGACAATGCACATTCTTTTCTTAAAGCTATTTTATCTCTAAGCTTAACAATGGTTTGTTTTACATTCCATTTGCTAATTCTCTATCGTAATCTATTTCTAAACCTAAATTACGAGGTTCGAATTTCGTCTAATCTATTTCATTTTCATTTTTAACTAAATCTCTCTATTTTTATACTTACATGAAAAGGGGACAGCCCTTATCATGTAACAGAAAGTGCCCAGTTGAGGGTGAATTAATTTGTTTTTGACCAATTTTTCGATATTTGTCGTCCAAAGGGTCGAGCTTCAAAATGATACCGATCTTGTGAAAATCTGTCGCCTCTGCTAAGAGTTTTAGGCAGACATACAAACATACATACATACATACATACATTTAAACAAACAGGTGAGATTTATATAATAGACTAGCCGGGGGGGTACCCGGCGTTGCCCGGGTGTTTCGAGGTGTGCATGCTCGGACGGGGTTGGGGGTGTTAATCAAGACAGAAGAATAAGTGAAGTAAATATTTAAAAAAAACACAAAAAACTAACGTAAGGCAAACGAACGATGTTAAATGTAAAAATCCAAAAAACAAAAAAGAAAACGCGAAACAGAAAAACGAACGTTAAAACTTCATTAAAAAAACTGAAAAATAACTCCCCCCCCAAAAAAAACACGTGAAAAATGGCTTAAATAACCCTGTTTCAATATTAAAATTTTTAAAATCGAAAAAAATAGACATCTCAAACCACGATTCGAACCCAAAACCAAGACGACGTCGACGAAATTGTGTCGTTCTTTTTTAATATTTAAAGTAAATCATATTCCGTCGTCGTATTACGCATGCGTAGAAGTGAACTTGTCATAAGAGGACGGTTTTTGCTGACCCCTCACTGTAGAAAGCTGATGATTTTAAAGCGAAGAAATTAATGTTTTTGACCAATTTTTAGATATTTGTCGAGCGAAGGTTGGAACTTTAAAATGATACCTCGTGAAAATCTGTGACCCGTGTCGAAAGTTTTTGGCGTACATACAAACACACATACACACACATTTTCGCTTTTATATATATAGATTAGCGGGGGTACCCGGCGTTGCCCGGGTATTTGTAGGTGTGTGTGGTGTTAAATAAAAAAGAACCCGGGGTAGGATCGAACCCAAAGCCCTGAGGCAAAGTTTGAAAATAAAATCGGCCAGCTAGAATGAGTTAGTGAAAGATGTTTGAATTTATTTAAGTAAGAACCAAATTGGTAGGTGCGTGCCCGGAAGTCGTCGTGCGTTACGACGACGACGACGACGACGACGACGACGACGACGACGACGACGTAGGTTTGTTTGTTATAAGCGAAGTAAAAAAAGAAAACAATGTTAAAACTTAAGCGGGGGGAAAAAAACGAACGTAAGGCAAACGAACGCTGAAAAGAGAAGAACGAACACGTGAAAAATGGCTTAAATAAGCCTGTTTCGATATTAAAATTTAACAAATCAGTGGGTACCCAGGTGTTTTTGGGTGTGTGGTCGGGGGTGGATAAGCGAAGTAAAAAAAAAACAGAAAAACGAAAGTTACGTGAAAAAATGGCTTAAATAACACTGGTTCAATATTTAAATTTAAAAATTCGAAAAAAAAAGACATCTCACACCACGATTCGAACCCAATACTTTTAGATAATTAACCAACGCGCTAATCAACTGACCTAACGAGACGTACAAGAAATGTGTTCAGTTTTTCAACTATTTAAAGTAAATCAGGTCATGACGTCATGAGAAGACTTTTTTGTTGACCCTCCCTGTCGAAAATTGTCGATTTCGGGGTGAAAAAATGAACATTGTTGGCCAATTTTTCGATATTTTTCGAGCGAAGGATGGGGCTTCGATATGATTCCGAGTTTGTGAATTTTCGTCGTGTCTGTCGAAAGTTTTTAGCAGACCCACAAACATACACACATGCATACATACATTTTCGCTTATATATATATATAGACTAGCGGGGGTAGGTACCCGGCGTTGCCCGAGTATTTGTAGGTGCGTGTGGTTGTTAATGAAAACCTAAGAATAATCGAAGTAAAAAAAAGAAAACATAAAAACGAAGCGGGGGGGGGTACCCGGGGGGGGGGGGAAGTAATCAAAACATCGAAAAAACACAAAAAACTAACGTAAGTCAAACGAACGATGTTAAATATAAAAATCGAAAAAAAAAAGAAAACAGAAGAACGTTAACCCCCCCCCTCCGCAAAAACACGTGAAAAATGGCTTAAATAAGCCTGTTTCGATATTAAAATTTAAAAAATCAGTGGATACCCAGGTGTTTTTGGGTGTGTGTGGTCGGTCGGGTGTGTTAATGAAAACCTAAGAATAAGCGAAGTAAAAAAAAAAAAAAACAGAAAAACGAACGTTATGTGAAATATAGCTTGAATAACACTGGTTCAATATTTAAATTTAAAAAATCGAAAAAAAAGAAGACATCTGACACCACGATTCGAACCCAAATCGTTTAGATAATGAACCAACGCTTTAACCAACTGAGCTAACACGACGTACACGAAATTCAGCCAGTTCTTCAACTATTTAAACTAAATCAGGTTATGACGTCATCTGACGCATGCGTAGAACCGATCTCGTCATGAGAGGCAGGCTTTTGTTGACCCCCTCCCCGTAAAAACATTTTTGATTTCGGGGTGAAAAAATTAACGTCTTTGGCCAATTTATCGATATTTTTCGAGTGAAGGATGGAGCTTCAATATGATACCAAGTTTGTGAATTTTTGTTCTGTATGTTGAAAGTTTTTAGCGGCACACAAACACACATACATACATACAAGCGTACATATATACACACATTTTCGCTTTTATATATATATAGATGAATCATTGTTATTTGGGATCGCCTTATATACATACAAAATTAGTGAAAGTCCTTTTTCAATAGATATGCTCAGCTCTTTCATAAGCGCTCTTTTGAACGTGTGCACGAACCGTTCTGCTTGACCATTTCATGGGACGATGCAATCGTATATTCTCCACTACAAATATTTGACAGGATAGTTTTAATTCACTAAACGTAAATTTTGTTCCGTTGTTTGATGCAATATAAACACGACCCCGAATCGGGCGAGGAATTCTTTTTAAGCAAAACCAAAAGAACTAATGGTTATTTTTGTGGTTGTTCTTTTCTTGGATTTTAATATTTCTGGCGAACAAATTTTCCATCACTATTAGATAATTAAAACACCCAGTAGGCTAGCAAAATCTATGTGGATCCTAGACCACAATCGGTCAGTTTACGGCCAGGATCTAAACTTCACAGAAAATATCTTCACTACCAAAGCACAAATTTTGCATAATTTCACTGCATTTACAATATTTTATTCATATTTGTGAAATACACATAATTTCTCATGAGATTTTCGAAATGCCTATATGACCATGAAATTATTTTAGTTTTCTATTTAGTAATTCTGCAAGAGTAACCACTCTATCGTCGTAATAACTACTTCATAAAAGATTGGAAGATTTTTCGACATTTATATTTTATTTTCTATGTATTTTTAGAATCGTCGTCTAATATCTTTAGTTGAATTTTTTAAACGATTACCAGAAACTCCCCAATGGCGTTACACAATGCATTTTTTACATCTCTTCGTAAGATGTTCAGCATATTTTGGAATAAGTTAGTGCGACTAATTTTTGACGATGGAAGTTTTGAAAAAATTTTCTCTGTTGAGATTAGTGAACTCGTTTCTGGCTTAGGGAGAAAGTATTAGTAATTCTTTAGTACATAGTTCAATCCTGTAGAGAAGTCCGCACTAACACGGATCCTTTTACTTTATTACGTAAACTGTAGCCTGCACTTAACTCTCAATAATATCTCTATTTCCTCGAGAATATTTTATTCCGTATTAATTTGATTTAATGACGCGAATGGCAAATGGTTAAATATTTTGTTTTAATTAAAACTTGACAGTCATTTTTTTACATCTTTCCCGGGCACCAAAGAAAACACCGAAAGAGTCTTAGCGGGAGAAAAAATAAGGAAGTTTATTCAAACATGCGTGTCTTCTATTACAACCATCCTCAATAGACCTGAGATAATTTCATCAGCATTTGACAAATCAAATCTCTTTGCCAAGAACTTAGCAGCACATTCTACCCTTTGTGACCATGGCTGCTTACCTCCTGTATTTCCTCCTGTGACTGGAAACATCTGTGCGTGATGTTGTCAAGTTTATTGAAAACCTTGATTCCAGTAAAGCAACTGGTCTTGAGCATTCCTATTATAATGCTGAAAAAGCATCAACCGGAACTAGCTCTCATACTTACAAAGATGTTTAAACGTTGTCTTAAAGAGAAATGCTTCCTAACACCCTGGAAAACTTCATCAGTATTTAAAAATTCTAGAGATCAGTCATCTGTCTCTCAGTACAGAACAACTAGTCTCGTTTGTGTCATGCATAAGTCACTGAAATATGTGATAAAGAGATAAGTAGTCAACCACTTCAGCAAAAATAACCAACTCAGTGACATGCAATATGGTTTCCTTTCTGCTAGATCTACAGCTGATGTGCTAACTGTAATATCGCACAGGATTAGTGAATCTCTCGACGAAGGCTTCATTTCTAGAGCAATAGCTCTTGACATATCCAAGGATTTTGATAGGGCATGGCACAAGATTGCCAGCTACGGAATAGCTGGAAATGTCCTCTCAACTATTAAATCCTTTCTCTCTGATAGTAGTAGCCGTCGATGGGCAGAAGTCAGAAGCTCATAGTATTAATGCAGGTGTCCCTCAGGGTTCCATCCTGAACCCAACTCTCTTCCTGATTTACATCAATGATCTTCCAAATCACATTCTAAGATCATTCGTAGACATTTATGCAGACGACACCACAATCTATGACAACACTTCAAAGGCCAGCTAAACCAAAGATCTTTCTGATTATCTCTCTTCTGATCTTGAGCATGTGGTGCAATGGGGAAAAGGATGACTGATTAATTTTAATGCAGCTAAAACCAAGCTTCTCTCTTTCTATCATAATCGCTCTGAACCCCATCTGACTCCAATTAAAATGAATGGCTCTCGTCTTGAGGAAGCTCCATGTCGAGACAAGCTTCTGGGACTGACCTTCGCCCCTGATTTGAAATGGGACACGTACATCAAATATGTTGCCAATATCGCTAGAAAAATTGTTGGATCATTCTACCGCTCCAGTAGGTATCTCATTGCCGATGTAATCCCCTATTTGCACAAGAGCCAAGTACGTCCTAAAATGGAATTATGTTCTCACATTTGGGCAGGAGTTGCTCGGCACGCTCTATCCTGCCTTGATAAAGTGCAAAACTGGCTTCGAAGTGACGTTGTGAGTCTGTCTCTGCTATATCGTTATACTCATGACAATTGCTCGTCTGAGCTCCAATAGATGGTCCCTCTAAACCAAACTTTTACAAAAACATTCGACTAGCTAAAACCACTATCAACAATTCTCCCACTTTCTAACTGTGCCTAAATCTAAACTGCTTCCATGAACAAATATTCTTTCCTGGAACTGCCCGACTGTGGAACACTGTTCCACTGGTCTGCTTCCCGGCCGACTACAATATGTTAGCCTTCAAGTCCAATATAAACAAGTTCTTGTGAGCCGTTCTCTTAAATAATTCAAACTTTACCCAAGCTTCACCATTAACGATTACTAAACTATCATTAACGCATATTCTTGAGTGTCCTTCAGGCCTTAATAAGTGGTGATTTTCTTGTAAAAAAATACATATTTTGATTAAACAACAAAAAATGAAAAAGAATATCAGCAAACCTCATGTCGTTATTCTGTTGCTTATTTTAAGAATTCGTGAGATTAACTTGAAATCTTTTTCACACCCTTAAGAACTAAAGCTTTTTCCATGATATTTCCTGACTTTGGAGATTTTCTTTTTCATAGTGTTTGTGTGTTTAGAAAATGTTAAACTATTCGCTGTTACTGTTGAAATTAACAATTTTTAAAGCACACCGTATAAGTTCTTTTCGAAAATCTAACATCGCTAGTGGTAGTAATAGTTATGTTGTAGTCGACGTAAATCTGAGTTCTCGTCGCCACTGTTCTGTGCAACATATCCGGATGATGTTGTGTCCGATTAAGTTCGAGTTCTTCGTCGCCAGTGTTGTATTTGAATCCATGATAACAAATAAGACAACACGGTGGTATATTTACAAAGGTTTGTATTTACAGAAGTACATACTAGTACACACAGAAAAACTGCTCATAGACTCCTCTTAAAACTTGAAAAATAGTGTCGTAGCATGGAAAATTCAAAGAAAAATGTAATTAATGTAGTCAGAATATCAAAAGACTAAAAAATCAGCATTAAAAAAACATTCAATGATAGAAAAAAATCTTGTTCAAGACTATTAGAAACGTTTTCGATTAACCAGAAATTCTAATCTTTCTTTTAGTATTCCATTCATTTAGAGAATTTAGAAGAAGAGGCTACATTTATTACATATGCTTGAAGATACGAGGAAATTTAAAAAATGTTCTACGCGGCCAGACGAGAAAATTTTCTATTCTTATTAAGAAAGTTTATATTGAATATAAAAGTATACTCATTCCATAATATCAAAAAGTTCAGGGGGTATTTCATTTTAAGAAATTATTTTGCTATTTATGGATATTTTTTGCGAAAAGTGTTAACAATTCAACATACGTTAACAACGACTTAATCTTGTTATAAAAGATTCAGAAGATTATAATAAATTTTCAAACATACAGAATAAGTAATTTTAACAATTCAATCCTAGTGTTCTTACATGAGACAAATGACTAATATTTAAATTAAAATACGTATATATATAATACGCTTAAAAACCAACGTAAATATTAAAATTTACGAATGTTTATTTGTTTAAATCGATATATTTTGACGTAACCCGTCTTTTTCAGGATATTTTGTCTTCTGTCGCATGATCTTAATACGAAACGAAATGAAATTATTAAGTATCCGCGTGCTGCTGTCCAACGGTGATATTTTAAGTCCAGGATGCGCTAATATTTATGCTAAGTGTTATGTCATCGAGAATCACTGAAATAGAATCACATCTTCTATCAGAAGTAGAACAGGATTCTGCATTAACAAATTATAGTGGAAGAATGTCAAGCATTAACAAATTTACGTTGTTGCGCTGCAAAAATGGAGGAAAAATGTTTCACACATACAGTGAATTGAAAAAATAAATGAACTGCCAAAACGATTATCTTTTAAAATTCATCTGTGTTTTGGGTGCGGTCAAATACAGTTATGCAAAATAATTCATTTAACAATAAGATGTGTCATAATTGTATCAATATGAATTGTAAATAAAAAAGAAAGAAGAACCACAGCTTACTATATAGAAACAGAAAACGCCTTTACTGTAATAAATAAAATTTAGAAATAGAATTTAGAGAAACATAAATGTAAATTTCAATTCGGCACAGGGTCTGACTTAAATTTACATAGAAACATATCAACACACCTTAATGGCAATTACCTTTAAAAGAATCACACGTATTTCCTTTGTTGATCCAAAACTTAAACCGAAAGCATTAATCCCAAATAAATCCTGTAGCCTATTCGGAACGAGTTTGAAGGACTTACCAATGAATACGTTTTATAATCACAAATTTAGAAAAGGGAACTTAAATCAAAATTTACTGACATTTTACTCAAAGGCAAATGCGATATTCGAATAGAAAAATACTGTACAACAGATTTTTAGATGAAAAAGATAATATCATCTGCAGTTTGAGAAATAATTGAAATAGAATTGAGCCATTTGAACAAAAATTAGAGTTTTAAATAAAGCAGGATATAGTCCTTGGGAAAAATTCCACGGTTTATATAATAAAAGAACAACAAAATTCGAATGCTTACCCATTAGTCAACTGAACTAAACTATTGTTTAATATTGAACAATTATCCATAATAATCCTGATATTTTTACGAAATGAAATCGAGAATTTTTATTTTTTTCTCTGTTTTTTTTTTTAAACTCTAAATAACGCACAGTTATAAAGGGCAACTATTTAGGACCAATGGGCTGTGAGATGTTTGTTCACATTACACTTAAATTTATGCATGCCAAGCAGTCAGGGAAGCAGGGGCAAACCTTAATTTATCGGTTGTCTCATTGCAAATAGCTTTTGACTCGAAATGTACAGAAATACACATAAAAGTTTCTACAAATTCAACAGACTGTCTTTTTGTACAAAAATGATTGCAGAAATATTGCAACCCATAAAAAGTATAAATCAACCACAACATGCTGAACATGCGAAAATATAATTTTATTACATAGAAAAAATGCAAGTATAAAAGTAATACGATTAAGATGAAACGTGGAAAATTAAAAGAACTAGTTGGGGGGAAAAAAGAGATAAGTTATGCTAGTAAAAAATATAATAATTTATAACTTAAAATATTGCAGCATTAAGAATTAAAAAAATCAATTTCACATCATATAATCAATTCTTAATTAATATTGTAATATTTTAAGTTTTAAATTTATTATATTTTTTACTAGGATATCTTGTCTTTTTCTTTTCCAGCTTTAACAACTAGTCCTTTTACTTTTCCATGTTTAATCTGAAGCATATTACTTTTCATGCTTGCATTTTTCCATGTAATCCATGATTTTTCCAGGCTTTGCTTTGAAATAATTTTTTCTCTCTGTTTCACTTGTTGTTTGTGAACTATTAGCGATAGTACAGCTAAACGACGGATCGGAACTGCGGTGAATTATTAGCGACAGTTTTTTATATCCTGTTATGTCATCATATCCACCGTTCCCAGCTGATTTGAGGTAGCGTAACATATTTACTTGCATGGTAACCAACAGCCAATCAAATAAAACGTCGCTACGTTCCTTACACATTCTGAGAATTTTTGAACACAGTAATTTTATTATAACTTTTGATTTACTGAACGAAAATTGAATTTTTTTTTTCAAAATATAGCTGAGCAGGTGACCTATGAACTGTAAAATTTGTTTGAAATTTGGTCGCAAAATGAGTGAGCAGTGAAGCTTTGAAGCAGTTCTAAACGAGTAAAATTAAAACTTAACCATATATTAAACTATGCATTTGCAATGGAATTGCTTTCGTCAGAGCACATAACACATGCAAACGGCGTGTTAAGGCTTATTTCGAAACTAATTGAACCTTGAGAATAAACGAAAATAAACGGAAATTCTCCTTTGTGTGCCTTTGAAGCACGTGGTCGTACAGCATACTTTTTATGCAGCATTTTTGTATTCTGCAAGATTTTCAAGCTGCATCCGTTCGTCAGTAGAGAGCAGAGAAAATAGTGGTTTCTCATATTGTCCTTTCTTCCACATTTGCAGATAATTAGCCAATGCATTTTTGATTTCCTTATTTCTGTTCTCAGATGGTTGAGTGTTTTTCTATTGGGACCAGACTGCACTACTTCTGAACCGCAAAAGAGGACTTTATAAAGGAGAGATTCCCATGTAAGTAGGCGGCGGAGCAACTCTCTAGACGTCTCCTCCACAACTGTAGTCGGCTTTCTTCCTGAGATGTTGTTAAGCGTTCGATATGGCTGAGGAAACTTCTCCTCAAATGAAATCTGAAATCGTTAGAAATTGAAATTAAAACGTACTTAGTAATACGGTAAAAGAATTATCAATATCATTGAAAGAGATTGAATTTAAAGACAAATCTGATAAATTTATTACAGTAAAAATAAAGAGATAACAAGTTAGTAGAAGTTAAATCACAAAAAAACATTTTCTTCTAGTTGGTTGCTAGCATCACAGGAGAAAACATATTAAAATATTCTTATAAAGAACATCCTGGAATAACTATTTGTTAATGTGGACTTCATCGGAAATTAATTTCCAATACTATCATTATAAACATTATCCATCGCCATGGTTGAGTGGTTAAAGTGATAACCTAGAAAGCCATTGATTGATGTTATTTGTTTAGTCTTAAGTTACTTCAAATAATTTCCGTTTGTTTTTTCTGTTTTACGATATAGCTGCCTTTTAAGATTTACTAACCTTAAAACGACGGGATGAGATTGATATCAGCGAAATTTTTAATATATTTCCTAATCTTATCGACAAATGATTTTTTCGCTTCACTTTACATAATTTTGTCTACGTTTGTCTGTTTTACAACATATCATTTAGAATTATTTGATACGAATATATATATATATATATATATATATATATATATATATATATATATATATATATATATATATAACTTGAGTTCTTTAAGCTATAATCGAAACCGAAATCAAAAGTTATGAAGAATTCTTGGTAAAATTATTATTACAAGAAATGGAAGGTCATCTTCTACAATATAAATCTCCCCTGTCTGTTTAAATGTATGCATGTATGTATGTATGTATGTATGTATGTATGTATGTATGTATGTCTACAATATTTGGGGTAGAGAGGGCTCCCGTAAGCCGTGGTGAAGGCAACCTTTCTAGGAGAAACAAATCTCTGATTTAAAAAACCATAAAGCGGAAGACCATTACCCGCATTAAGCTGGTCTGCAGTTTAATTTGTTGCTGGCTATCTTGCTCTTGCTTGTTGCTAGATCTCAACATTTTGAACCGAGAGAGAGATTTAGCTGTCGTACAAAGCTAAGACTCTCTAACATCATCTTTGTATAGATACTGCCTCAGGCATTTGGGCGCATGGACTTTAAGTGTCTGAGGGAGTGGCACTCGTCTGACAAGACGTTGCAATCATCATATCTACAATATACGACAGAGGTGACAGATTTTCACGATTTTTATCACTTTGAAGCTCGACGTCTCGAACGACAAATATCGAAAAATTGGCCTAAAACATTAGTTCCTTCACCCTCAACTCGGCAGTATTCTACAAGAAGGAGTCGATTTTTTGCGAGCCATTTTTGCAAGCCATCGTATCGGTTAGATTGACTTTGCCTAATGTTAACGTTTCGAACTTTCGGTCGCGTCAGGGAGTAGAGGTAAGACGTCAGATTTTCTTTTCCTTTCTTTTCTGCCTTCGCGTCATAGGTTCGAGCCTGCTTGCCTACTACAACTTTTTCTTTCTTTTTTGCTCAACACACACCTAAAAACACCCGGGCAACGCCGGGCACCCACGTTAGTACCAATTAAACGACAGTTACTCGGAAAGAGACAAGGATGTAAGCGTGACACACAAAATAACACACCCTCTATCGTATTAATGTATAGATAATAATAATAATAATAATAATAATAATAATAATAATAATAATAATAATAATCAATAAACAGTTTTTTTAATTAGTTCTGTTGCCATTGGTAAACTAACAAAATCAGGTTATTAAAATAAACGAAACTGCTTATTTACTCTACTTGAAAGTGAGCATAGAATTTAGGACACCGACGGCGATTAAAACACAATTTTGTTTTTGCTATTATCTTTAATTATTCTTCAATTGCTTTGTTTGTTTAGCAAATAATTTTATAATGATGTCACCTAATTTTAAGACTGTAATTTTAATTTTAATTGTATTTTTAACGACATCTGGGTTAAATTAGAGCAAACTACGCAGTAAAATAATCAGCTGATATACTTATGCTCTTAATGTAATTAAACCGCATATTTGTAGTGATTGTAAGTTTAACTTATAACATGCGTCTTTAAATAAATATAGATAAAGAACATATTCATTTTTTAACCGTGTTTTAAATTTCATTCGAGTTTTTTCTTTGCCATAAACAAATGAAAAATGCAACACTAATTATATTATCATGTTACTGATGAACTTGAGAAATAATGCATAACATTTATAAAGTTTTTCTTCCAAACAATGAAATGTTAGGCTAGATTTGTTATTTATACTGTAATAACATAATCGGGAAGAAGATGTTTTTTTTCTTTCTATTATTTTTTATTTTTTTGTTATTAGTTGTGTAATCGATAGCACGAACGGTTTTCTAAAAGTAATGCTTTCTATTTTTTATTCCACCCGAATGGATCAAAGGGAATTTCAAATTGTATTGTTATGGTAACAGAACATGCATTCATGACCCGAAAGTTTCTCTATCCGTTGCAAATATTGACGGTGTGAGACTAAAAAAGCAATCTTTGTCCTGAAAATGCGTCAGAAGCAGAGATGCATCATTAAATTCCTGGCAAAAGTGCATCCCGAATGGTTGTTATTATGTAGAAAAATAAATGCTGGAACACAAAAAGTTGCTCGTTTTCATAATCCTACTCCCGTCTGCGTAATTCTTCAACTTTTTGAACGACCCTCATATGACAAAGCACGCTCTGGACGCCCATGCACAGTCATCGTTCATCGTTGGCAAAAGTGCATTGAGAATATGGTGTCCATGTAGAAAAATAAATTCTGGAGCACAAAAGATCGCTCGTTTTAATAGTACCACTCCTATCCTCGTAGCTCTTTGACTTTTGAGTTAAAACAATGACCTTTGGCACGACCCTTGTAGTTGTAGTAATTAAGATAAAGCGAGCTAATAAATAGCGTAAAGCAAAAAATCCATTAATTAGATTTCTTTCATATTTCTTTACAGTGTGATGGATGGAAGAATGAAAACTTAGTACTGTGGGGGTAATTACTCCTACTCCATCTTTGAGCTTAATAAGCAAAAAGAAAACTGTTAATCGGATTTTATAAAAATCTTTTAATTAGAATGACACATTTTTTTATTATTTTGATATAAACACGTGCGGATGATTATACTCAATCATTAACAGAATAGGTTTGAAATTATAACAGATAATTTTTCTACATTTCGATGTCAAGAATTTAAGAAGTTTTCACACGAATGGAAAGAATGTGTTTTCGATGACTTATTTTCCGGAAGGTAACGGTATAGTGAAGTTATGTCACCGCACTGTCAAAAGAGTTGCAGCCAGAATGCAGTGTTTGACTCCAGAAGCTGTATACTGGTATAATATAACACCTAAGGACAATGCAGCACCATCAACTGCACCAGCTAATGGGATGTACCGATACGAACAGTGGATAAAAAGATGGATGTCACACTATCACATGATAGAGTTATGGACAGTTTGTAGAGTGAGAAACCATGGTAAGATTCCCCGAATGCTCTGTACACTACCAGCTTTGGCAGTTGAAAAATAAATGATAAATCCTCAGACATGTTGGGTAATGGTGACCCACGTTATGTGAAAGTTGTCCACATACATGACACATCTTCCACCTTAGAAGAAAATAGTATGCTATGTTACATACAGCGTATCATACAATATTATACATACATAAATACAATATTATTATAACCACTAGAGGATGAACCTGAGCCGCTATTGCCTTTTAGAATAAGCGTGTATAGGTGTGGATGTAAAAATATACATAAACACAAGTTGAATAAACAAGACAAATAACATTACCTAGGCAGTTGTTTAAAATGGTAGTCTTAACGGACTACTGTCTTAACGCCAAATACGCGGTCGTTGACAGTAATAACTTCCTGCATGCGTGTCAGACAGACAGAGGATATACCTTGTGTTACACTGGTCCCAGTACTCGACATGAACATGCTGGAATAAATGTTTTTGAATTCGATAAGTATGCGAGTTAACACAAGACAACTTCATTATTTTTATTTTCAGATGCATGTCAAGTTGTGTCAGACTGCCGGGTAAGTATTTGGGGACCGAATTCTACACACTCATTAATTGATTACATTAATAGAACGTCCGACGTCTCCGCTTTCAGACTCTGACAAATCTTAACTTTCCAATTTTTATTCCTATACCATCAGCTGCTTCCTTTTTTCTACAAACATTTGACCTCTCTGGGAACTACAATTACATCATCTTTTACGCTTTTAAAATAGGGCCAATGTTTGTTATTTTCCTCGGACCGTTATTACTTGTATTCTTTTAATTCAACCCGATTGTTATTTGTTTATAAATTCTATTCTTATTAAATATTTGTTATTCTAACATCTTTAAACTTACTGCATATTTAATCAAGCTAATCTACTGGCCAGCTATCGCAAGGCCCCAATATATTACAACCATTAGAGGATGAACCTGAGCCTCTATTGCCTCTTAGAAACTTTGCCTACAGAACTATAAGAGATGATGATCGTATCGACAGGTAGCGATGGAGAATGGAGACAAAGAAGCTACATCCTTGATATTACGCAGAAAACTTATCGAAGATGATCACTATCTCCCTGTCATTTGTGTGATATGGATATCGGAGGGGGGTGTAACCGAATATATTATACATGCGGCAGCGTATCTGTTTGGATGGAATCAGAGAAGTAAAAAGAAGAAAAGAAAAACTTAAGTTTGTAAATGGATTCTGTACATATATGTAGCATTAATTTGCATATGAGGGGAATCAGCGGCCTGCTGTTTTTTAACAGCGTCAGCAACCATAGCTCTCCAAATTGTAGAGCCATAGTAATCTCGGGAAGGCAAGTAAAGACGGTACTTTCCCATTGCTTTCCATCTTGTTTTGAGGGTGCATCTCCTCCAATGAATTAAACGCGCCCCCAAATACCAACCTGGAAATTTTTACGACTCGGCGCGGTACATACAGCATCTAGCCTTCCCAAATGGTCACCAATCTGGTACTGGCCAGGCTCATTGCTTAACTTCAGTGATCAATGAGAACCAGTATGTCAATATGGTACACTCACGTTGAGGGGAATAACTGTTATAAAAAGGACGAATTGCAGAGGCAGGAATTCGAGTTTTTGACAGCTGAGAGACAGAGAGCATAGACGTTGAGAGTTGGAATTAGTAATTTTGGAATTACGGATTAAGTTAAGACGAGTTGGTATTAATTGTAAGGAGTGCTTAGCTTTTTTTTTTTCATTAAAAAGAAATAGTCCGTTTATTATGTAAATTTTGTGAGAAATGGACTTAACTTTCGCATTCATTCATTTAGATATACAGGGCCAGTGCTAGGAATGGCAGAGACAAATTAGAAAACTGATGATGGGGGCTTCTACTCTACACAGTACAATTTATGTATGTTTATATATATTAAATAAAAGAATACTTACAAACAAACAAGAAAGAAACATTGTGAGAATGACACCCAAGATGAGAATAGTAGTCCGGACAATACAAATAATACATATACATTTTCATCTAAAAAGTTAAGAACAATTAATATAATAATATTATGAGAAAGAACATCTTATTCCACATTTCAGTAGTGTTTTGTATCTCATATACTAAAAAAGGGTTCTACTGGCGCTGTGCCCCTTTCAAGTGTTCTACCGATATGATCAAATCCGGTAAAATTGACTCTGTATAAAAAGATAATGATGTTGCATCGGCTGCTTCCGGTAGTTTACGTAAACCATTAGAATATGCCGGACGCTGATCAAATTTTAAAATGCTATAAAAAAACATGAAAGAAACCATTTATCGTATTGCAAATTCAATGAACAAAAATGGAAATACAATTAAAAATCAAACGAAAATCAACCTACGGTAGTTTCATAAATAAATATTTATATTGTTTTGTAAAATAATGTGTAGTAACAAATGAAAACACTTTGTTGTTGTTATGTTTGCTTTTTTGTAAGAAATGATACTGTTTTACAAAGTTGCTTTTTTTTGGGGGGGGGGAGTAGGTACAAAAAAATATGTTTTATAAAAAAATGTTTCCTTTTGTCTACACGTCTGCTACATTGGTTGAGCGTTTTGTCATATTCCGATGGTTTTCGTAAGCTGCCAAACTATGCCGATGCAACATCAAGGAAAAAACGGGTCATTCTTTGCATAAGTATAAAAAATAAACAGGAAAGTGTGTCTATTTTCTATAGAAATGAATATGGCTGCATCAAATCATGTTTATGACAGTGAATAAAATGTGACTTTTAACAAGGAATCTAATGCTGTGCATAATGATATGCTAAATGAAATATAGAAATGGCTGCCTGAAGGCGAACGAAAAGCCTCCTTCAAATGTGCTTTCTCTGATTCTAATGAGATTTTAACGGTAACACAAGATCATTTTGATTGGGAACATTCAACAAATAACGACTGTTTTAAGTGTCTCTAATGGGAACTTGAAACCATAAAATAAACACTTTTCTCATTCCAAATATTCAGTAGTGAAATTTCTATCTTTAATCGACTTTCTCAGTAGCAGTAGTGTCTACCATATTAATAAAGTAAACTCGATTTTTTTCCCTTGACACTACAGTTTCAATATCAAAATTTAATTTACAAGAAACCTTCTCAACCATTGAATGCCATGTCTAATGATACACTGCCTGAAAGTACTTCTTTCAAGCTCCCAGAGTTAAGATTCACAGACAACATGAATTGGAACAAATACATTGATGCACTTGCCAACACTGCTGTGAGGAAGGTGGGCTCTCTTGACTATGCTAAAAGGCTACTCACACCTGAGAGTATTCTGTATCTCTACAAGGCCATAGTTTACCCATGCATGGAGTATTGTTGCTATATCTATGCTAGTGCATCTTCTACAAGTCTCTCACTAGATAGGGTTAAAAAAGAGTCACTAACCTAATAGTCCTGAACTATCAACTAAACTTCAACTTTTGTCCCATCGCTGAAACGTGGCATCCTTGTGCCTGTTTTACAAGTATTTCATTAGCAAGAGCTCTGATGAACTCCACGCACTAGTACCCCATCAACGATAATACCCTCGACAAACCTGACAAACAGCAAAATCCCGCCCCATACACTATAAAGATGCCTTATACTCAAATAACTTTTTCTCTTAAACTGCTGCACTTTGGAATACCCTCCCGGGCTTCTGCTTCCCTGACTGTACTGATATGCAGAAATTCAAATTTCATTTGAACTGCCCAACTCCACAAATTGTGTCCTTGCAAATCTTATCCCAAATAGTAGCTCCTCCTGACTAAGTAGCTCTGTGCCTTATTTGGGGTGAAACGGTAAAAAAAAAAATAATCAGACACCTCAAAAACAAATCTTTCATCCTCAACACTTATAGCACTTACTAAAAATTGTTCTGAAAAACTATTCATATATTTCATGACCGATTAAAAATGATTACATATATCCCGATCAAAATGCTTTTCTTAATATGTATTCTCATATAGAGGGTAGCAAACTGTTTCACTTTCTATCCATTAAGTCCTTTTACATAATTCACGTCAGAGTAATATTTTAACAGTTATCATCATTTCCAAACGACCGTTATTGTATTAAAATATTAGGGCCGTTCCAATAGTAATGTCTCCTATTTTTTATTCCGCTTGAAGGATCCCAGGGGATTGCAAATTGCATTGTTATGATTTATAAACTTATGCTTTCATGATCTAAGTTTCATCTCTCTTTTTGCAGATATTGATATTGTGAGAATCTAAGAAAGCAATCCCTGCTGTAGACATGCATAAAAAGCATGGCATTTCTCTAGGTCGAAAAAATTGAACCAATCAACATTCATCGGCACCTGTTGAACGTTTACAAAGCCGATGCAGTTGATGTTAGCACAGCTAGGAGATGAGTTCGTCGATTTGAGAGTGGCGACAGAGATGTAAGTAACAAAGCGCCTTCCAGATATCCATACGCAATCACCACCCCAGATAACACTGTGTGCCTCAACCAATTCATCTGCACTGATTGGCAGATAACAGTGAATAAACTGCATATAAAGTTGAAGGTGGGTGTCTGCGCATTTGATATGATGTTGTCATTCCTAGGATACAGCAAAGTGTGTGCTAGCTGAGTAACACAAATGCTCACATTTAACCAAAAGGACCACCAACAGGATGTCTGTCAGGACTTGTTGAATCAGATGGATTCTTGGACGCATCATCACTGATTCCAAGATGTTGCATTATCACTATAAGCTGGAGTTCAAACAGCAGTTAATAGAATGGCACCACTCACGCTCACCAGCAAATAAGAAGTTCAAGATACAAACATTTGCAGGCAAATATACACTGTCTTCTGGAAGAGTAAGGGGTTTATCCTTCTGGATTTCTTGAAACCAGGGTCAACTCTGACTGTTATGTTGAAATGTTGATAAAGTTAAAGGCTCGGATTTCCCGTGTAAAGACAGAGAAAAGGAAACATTCCGTTTGCAACATGACAATGCTAGGCCATTCACAAGTTTGGAGACCATGGAGTGTGTGATAGAATTTGACTGGGCGATGCTGTCTCACTCACCGTATAGTCCCAACCTGAATGCGTCAGACTTCAACTTGTTCGGATCTCTAAAGGACATATTACATGCGCGACATTTCCTCCACAATTTCCATTACTGATCAATTTTTGAACGTTTTTGTGCATCCATGATTCCAAATAAATAGTAATGCTCATAATAACGTTGGAACAAAGTCATTCAATAAATAGAAGACTACCTGAACATCTTTTATGCTTTCTTATGTACATTAACATTTAGATATTGTTGTGGGACTCACCCATACACAAAATATAAACTCTTTAACCCTTATCCTCGAGTGACCTCTGGGCCTTGATAAGTGGTGATTCCTTTGTAAAAAAAAAAGAATACCTTTTTCTGAATCATGTCCGTGTTCGAGTCTTTCTTTGTGACACTTTTGGGCCACAACATATATAATGATATGTCTTGAATCCTTGTCTCAATTTTGATCCAAATCTATTACATGATTTATATTCTAAAAATATGTCTCAAATTTAAGGTCCAAGCTTAAAGAGTCTTAAAAAGAAATAGCAATTCAATGAATATTACTTAAATTAGTGTCTAATGATTATGGATCAAATCTAATGTAAATCTCATATAACTGTATGTTTAATGGAAAGTTCTGCTCATGCTATGCCCCTTAATAACCCCTTTAAAATACTCTAAAGCAACTTCAGTCTGGGAATATTCATTAATTGATGTCTAACACCTGTTTATGAATTTTTAAATATTGAAGGTATCTGAATTTTCGCAAAAGGCTCCGATTCCTTTTTTTACCTCTTTTAAGTTGAAACTCCAAGAATCTTGCTTAATTGCGATCTACTGACTATGGATAAAATTTAATATAAATTTTAAATATTTAAATTCTCAAATGGAAGGTTGTATTTACATTACATTTGTTAAAATCCTTTAAAATATTTTAAAGAACATGAAATTTGGGTAATATTCATTAATTGATTAAAAGTCTTATGTATCTAAATTTTCACAAGTTAAATTTTCTTTCACCCTATTTTTAACTATTTTTAACTATTTTTAACTATTTGCATAAAACTAAATAAAACTAAATGTAGCTCTCATTATCCACTTCTTCGCCTAGCAGCTATATTCCAAAATTCATAATGATCGGTTAATTAATTTTAGAATGAATTCTAAACCTGTATATCGCTTTATTGCAGGTCAATATTTTTTTAATTTTGAAATTGCTATGAAACGCAGAAGTGAAATTTGGTACACTGGAAGAGCATAACAAGGCGCCTTATTTTCCTGATTTTTGTGGAATTTGAACAGATATTATAAAAATAATTTTTTCTATTTTCTGGTAATTTTAAGTGTGTATCACTTTATTGCAGATCTCTCAAAATGCTTAAAAAGGGTCGATTGACAGCTAGTGAAAAGGAACGTGTTGTTGCAGGTCTTGCAAAAGGTTTATCTCTCATAGATCTAGCCAAGGAGCTTGGAAGAGATCGAAGAACATTGTCTTCATTCATTGAAAATCCAAATATCAAACTAAGGAAGGACAAAAACACAAAAAAGTTGGTTTCTGTTCGTGATGTTAGAAAAATTTGCCGTCAACTTATCAAGCAGCCGGGCAGCAACAGTGCTACTATATTTGACAAGGCTGGCATACCTTCCAGAAAGACACGATGCAATGTCTTAAACGAAATTGCAAGAAGCATTAAGCCCATAGCAAGACGTGTTTTAAACCAAACTCATAAGGAAAAACGCTTGGTTTGGGCTCAGATATACATGAAAACCAGCTTTGAAAATGTTCTTTTCACCGATGAGGCCATAGTAACCCTTAATAGACCAGATGGGAGGGCCAAAGTTTGAAGTCCTCTTGGATTCCCTACCCCTCATCGATTCCCTTGTCAACAGGGAGGTGGAGGTGTCATTTTTTGGGCTGGAATAATCTGCAATGAACTAATTGGACCATTAAAGAGGCAAAATGTGTCAAACTGACAAGCCAGTCTTATATTTTATTTTTAAATGAACATTTGTCATCATGTCTTGATGACCTTCCATTTGCGTGTCACCGCAAATTGATTTTTATGCACGACAATGCATAATCCCACTCTGCCAAGGCTACAACATCCTACCTTAAATTATTAGGAATTAGTGGAGAAAATTTGATGACATGGCCACCTTGTTCTCCAGATATAAACCCAATTGAGCAGCTCTGGTCAATAATAAAGGTGAAAGTTTATGAAGGAGGTGTTCAATTTTCGTGTAAGGATGAACTTTGAAGGAAGATTTTTGGAAGTTTCCTATAGCATCACATCATCTCAAATCTGCCGATTGACATCATCAGTTACAAGAGGATATTCAAAGTGATTTTGAAGCATGGAAGTTATGTTGATAAATAATTATTTCCTTAAACAAAATAATGTGAAATTCGTTCTTGTTTTTGGTTAATATTGTTACTGGATATGTTCTTTATTTCATATAAAAAAAATATGAAGTTAGAATATTGTTTCATTACCGAAAACAGACATTTTTAGACACTTGCAGTAAAATGATAAACACTTAAAATTACCAGAAAATAAAAATTTAGCATAACTTTGTTCAAATTCCACAAAAATCAGGGAAATAAGGCGCCTTGTTATGCTCTTCCAATGTACCAAATTTCACTTCTCTGTGTTTCATAGCAATTTCAAAATTAAAAAAATATTGACCTGCAATAAAGCGATACGCAGGGTTTATACATACAAATATGAAAACCTATACACATATCTAACTTTGTACAAAGATTGATGGTTATCCAGATAATTCATCGAGTAGATGCGATAATTCAATTTGCTGGAATGTGACAAGAATTAATTTTTGTTCTCCTTTTGTTTAGTGAAAGTCAGTTTGACCTCGCCTAGATATGATGATCCTGTAATGGATTCCAACTTGTTTCACCAAGATAGGATTCTGATCGGTGACATTGATCAGATTTTCAGCAAGTCAGAGGATTTAGATAAATATATAGGATCAGTAATAATAGTGAAAAAAAAGAAAAGAAATTAAGGAACCATTAAGGGAAGGGAAGAAGGTAAATGCAGTAATTCAGTTTGATGGAATGTGACAAGATTTCTTGAAGACTTTAGAATTTCCTTCCTACTACCTGATTTCCTGATTGTATTGATATGCAAAAGTTTAAATGTAATGTAAACCAACATCTTGTTAATATTTCTTAGGCATGGTCCCAGTTAGTAGCCCCTTATGTTCAAGTGACGATATGCCTTGTATGGGGTGAAGGTGAGTACACACACACACACACACACACACACACATATATATATATATATATATATATATATATATATATAGAGAGAGAGAGAGAGAGAGAGAGTAAGAGAGAGAATCAGTAATAATAATAAAAAGAAAGAAATTAAGGAACCGTTGAGGGAAACGAAAAAGCACCTACCAAATGAAATAACTGAATTTGTATTATTATATTTATTAATTATTATTTATTTATATACCCGTGTACAATCCATGGCAAAAATGATAGAAAAAGTTATGATTCGCCAGTGTCCGCACCAATATTCATATAAAATCATAGGATTTTGTTACTGATTTAATTTTCTATATTATATTTATTTTTATGTGTCTATCTGTCTGTCTGTCTGTCTGTCTGTTCCACTTTTTCTCAATAACTACTGGGTCGATCTGGCTAAAATTTTGTATGGACCTATGTTATGCTGATGTGTAGCAAACTACGTATGATGGTAGCTGTTCAATGGACAGTTAGGAATTAATAGGAATTAGTCACCACAATACCACATTTACTCTAGAAGTTTTCTTAGAAACTACAGATCGATTTGACTAAAATTTTGTATGGATCTTTGTTATGTGAATTTTCATTATTATTTCTGATGACCACATGAAAAAGAAAACGCTCATCGTAGACGTTTATTTAGGGTGAAAGTTTTTTTTTTTCTGAATTCATTTGGGACATGGGGGTTGTTTAACTTGTTATTTGTGTTTTCGTGTCCCGTCATCACTTGAGATGGTTTCGTCCTGAGACACGCATGTTTGTTTTTTGCTTGCTAACTTTTGATAGGACGGATTTATATGTATTCATATACAAATAAATAGGCATTAGTCTTTTTTTTATATTTATATGTCATTGTTTATCAAGACCAAAGACCACTCAGGATAAGAGTTAATGAAATTGTCAGTTGGCAATGAACAACACTACAAGAGGATTGGAAACGATGGGTCAAATAGTCAGAATTTGTGGATAACTTGAAAAGAATTTATCAATATTGGAGTTAAATACGACCATGCTGTATTAAGCTCGGAAATAGTATCATGGTATTGCATTCCACGGGTGTGAAATTCTTGAAAAGAAATGCTGTTTATGATAGATTTGTTTTACTTTATTTTAGTTACACAGAGAAAGAAAGAGAAATATTTTATAGTGGTTGCAACTAAACGGGTTTTTGCAGGGAAGCGTCAGAGATTGGAGCTCAGTCGAGCACCTACTGCCTACAGTGAATATAACGATAGAGTAGAGAAAGACTAGCTGTAGGGAAGAGAGGAGATCATCTTCCACTGGATCTCAAAGCCATTCTGTACTCCGTTGAAGTAGAAGAGAGTGCTCCAAGTTGCAATGTTACTCCATCTTGATTATAGAATGTTCTTTTTTTTTTTTGGCATGGTGGTCACCACTTATCAAGTCCCGGAAGCCACTCGGGGATAAGGGTTATTGCATGTACAGTAATCAATGGGATAGTGTCATAGTAATCGTTAGTATTGGAGATTTGATAAAGTGTCTTACTTAAGGGGGCAGTTCATCAGGAATTTGTTTATGTTGGACTTGAAGACATCCAAGTTGTAGTCAGGTGGGAAACAGGCAAACGGAAGAGAGTTCCACAGGCGTGCACTTCTAAGAAAGAAACTTTGTTCATGGAATCTAGGTTTTTATTTAGGCACAGATAAAGAGTGGGGATAATTATTGACAGTGGCTTCAGCTAGACGGGTTTTTATCGTGAAAGATTGGCGAAGGGGGACGAGAGATTGGAGCTCAGACGAGCACTTGCCATGGAAATAATGATAAAACAAAAACAGGCCTGCAACGTCTCTTCTGTGGGAGAGAGGTTGCAGGGAAGAGAAAATGGCATCCCCCACTAAGCCACGAAGTCTATTTTGTACTCTGTCAAGACAGGATAGGCTATTTTTAGCAGCTCCTGCCCAGATATCCTTGGACGTACTTGGCTTTTATATAGATAGAGAATTGCATCAGCAGTGAGATATCTCCTGGAGCGGTAGAAGGATCCCACTATTTTCCCAGCGATCTTAGCAACAGACTTGATTTATGTACAATGATTTATGAAAATCATTTTTTATTAAGGCTGGATTCAACATAACAAAGAAATAAAGAAAATCATAATTTGCTTAGACATTAGAAAACGTTGATAGTAGAAAGATAAAAATGTGGGTCAGTAGAAATAAAAATAAATCGATAACTAACACTAATTCACCATGCAATTCTCCATATTAGGAATGTTTGTAATATTTGATATTTTTCATAGTAATACCAATGCTATTTACAATGGAATAGACATAGCATCTTAGTCTTCAGTCAGTCTGGGAGTTTGGCTAACTATTTCCACCTCGATGTGGCTAAAACAGCTGATTGCAAAGGCAGTGTAACAGAGCATGAGATCTTGGCTGCTTTGAAGAAAGTTGGCTGGACAGATTGCTGGGATCTGAGTTGAAGGTCAAGATCAGATATAGAAAAAAGTACAGTCCTAAGTACTTAAAAAAGGTGGATACAAGTAACAAGCTTTTGTGTAAATGAGGAGTCAAGTATGACTACATGTTTCCTACCTGATTATCGCACAGAGAACCTCTGATCTTGTCCAACCTCAGCTCATCGGGTAAGTTTTAGCTTCTAAGCTAGTTGAATGAATGAGTTACCCTCTCTTCGCCTGCTAAAAGAAAATCTCTAAGATGCTCACTCCCAACTTTTAATTTTTTGTCCTCGGAATTTATCTTGGAAGAACACCGCCCACTTTTCAATCACTATCTCCCGTTTTTTTCCCCACTTATATTGTACTCTCACTTAGAGATTGACTTGTTTGTTTTCGGGTCGGAATGAACTGGAAAACAGTAAGCCGTCTTTTATTTAGAAAAGGTAAAAAGGATTTTACTAACCCAATATTTTTGAAATCCTTGTATATATATATATATATTTATGGACAATAAAATTTCACATCAATTTTAGGATATCTTAAGTAAGACGGCTCCTAGTGTAAATGTGGTATTATGGTGACTGAGATGATTCTAATAAAGAATAAGATAGAATTTATGTGTATTTATGACTAAGGATAACCATTAATAACCCTTCTTTCCTTCTCACACCCACTTTTAAATGACCTTGTGCCTAATTTTTGTTTTATATTTCTGCAAGTAAATAGTTCAAATTGTAGTATCTGTTCTGACTTTTTGTCACTGTTTGTTATTCCATTATACTGTTATTCCGTTAATCTTCCGATTTTCTGAACATTAGTCCATTACTTCTTCATAGAATGTTGCATCAAATTATATAATCAAAAGTGAAAAGAAAAAAAAACGCTGATAGAATCAGAACTCTGGTTGGTTCCCCAAGGTGTCAAAACGGCCGAAATTTTTGTTTTTAAATGTTTTTGCATCTGTTTCATTAATTTTTGTTTAAAATCCATCAAAAATTAAAATGGTTATTTACATGAAACAAGTCTGAGTGGAAAAGCCTGCTTTACCCCTAAAAAGGATAGAAAAATTCCACATAAAATTTGCAAAAAAAAATAATTTTTAATAAATATTTAAAAGTACACTCATTAGTTTTTCATTAGAAATTCACTGAGAATTGTGATTAGTGGCTTTTTACATTATTAACGGAATAGTGGTTGTAGGAGAAGACAACTCATACTTTACTTATTTAATGAGTAGTGATTGCAAGAAAACTGAGTTGTACTAAAAAGATGGGGATGGATGATGTATAAAAATGCTGACAAATGAGAAAAGAAATTGTATTATTTAAATAATCAAAGTACTGTTTTCATCTTGAGTGTTATTTTTACAACGTTTTGAGCAATGTAACCTCTGAACTTCTTCAACTGTATTTTGTCAAACAAGAATTTTTCTGTTAAATTTAGGAATCAGTACAGAATTTCAAACAGAACTCTTTTTTTAACCCATGAGGATAATATGCTCTCGTTTCGTCATCCATGACCGGATAGAAGTTTCAAGCAGTTCGTAATTGTAGTCTTAGTATCACTCGAACTGAAAATTGAACTGTCAACCACCAAACTGTCATTTTAGAACTGGATTTTACGTAATACCTTATCCCTGTTACACTAAGGTTCCTTGCAGACATGAAAGAAAAATGAGAAAATAAATTCAATCTTTTGCACTAAATTAACCATAAATTTTCATCTTTGTTTAGATTATTCAAACAGTAGTAATCATAGGGGAAGAGAATTCGTGCTTTACTTGTTTAATATTAAAAAAATATTTCGATTCAGTTTCTAAAATCCATTACTATTTTGTTATAATTAATTATAAGGACTAAAAAGTGGACATTTTTTCCTTCTGACAGCCTCATTTTCCTTATTTTATCATTTATCATTTAGCCCTCACATTCCATGGAAGATGACAAAGGGGGAATAATTGCTGTTTTATGAGTCGGAATCTATTTGTATAACACTTATCAATGGATAGGTTTTAACATCGAAGTACTATTTTTAGCTCCTTACACCAGGTGGCTTCATACCTTGTCTGTTATTATAAAAAAAAGACTAAATGGTTGCATATATTATGTACTTAAAACTTGTGAAGCATCTTTTAATTTTTTTATGGAAATCACTCCAGACGTTGCATGAAGCCATCTGATGTAAAAAGCTAAAATATTACTTCAAGGTAAAAACCATCATTAATTGTTTTACAGATATCTACATGATATAAGGAGCTAAAATAAAATAAAATGCTTCAAGTTTAAAAAACAACCAATGATAAGAGTGAGATGGAGAGATTCCAACATATAAAATAGCAATTCTTTTCTCTTTGTTAGAAACATCACTCATGGAATTTGAGGACTAAAGGACAAAAATAAGGAAAGTGATAGTTACAATATTTCGACCGATATTTCAAATAGGGAGATGAGTTCATCAAAAAATAGAAAAATAAAATCTGTTTTCTTTTGTAAAAAGATTTGTTCAGTTGTTTTGCTCACTGGCAGGAATGGGAATATAGTGTCAGTGAGGAGTAAGTGTCAAACAGTTATGTGTAATCCGTGAATATAAAAATGAAAACATGTTTTTTTATATATTAATAATCAACTTTTATAGAATTAAAAATAGTTTATTTTATTAATGACACAAGGATTTTCTTTTGTTGTAGAGTATTGTGGATAGAATGATGTCGGTTTTGATCTCTGATTCAAAGACTTATAAATCACATCAACGTTTTACTGGTCAAAACGAAAAACCATTAAAATGAAGATATTTTTATCATACTGAAATAAGTTTATGTATTCCAGTTGCATAAACCAGGTTATGGCGAGATCAGGTTGACATACTACTTATTGTCAGTCATGAATGTTAATGCTGTTAAAAGATCTGCCCATACTAATGCAACTAAATACGTTTGCAGAAATATATTTTATTCAAAGGTAAGATTAGAAGGTTAGTGAGTTTGATTGACAGAGCTTGAATTGATTCTTAGGCGTGAGAACAGATAGTAGGTTGGTTGATTTAGTCACGTGGGACAAGAAAATTTGAAAGCTTTGACTCTGTTGCCATCTCAAGAGAAATGATCAGAACAGATAGAGGCGTCAAGACTAAAGATAACAATAAGCAAATGTTATGCAGTAGAAACAGTAAACAAGAACTTAAGTATATATATATATATATATATATATATATATATATATAGAGAGAGAGAGAGAGAGAGAGAGAGAGAGAGAGAGAGAGAGAAGAGAAAGAGAGAGGGGAGAGAGGAAGAGAAAGAGAGAGAGAGAGCGTTTTTTTTAACGTTGTTTCGCATATTTAAATTATTTTTTTATAGTGCTTGACTTTTTTACACTTATATTACCACTTGGACGCAACGGACTACTATTTTGAGGATCGTGTCTAATATGGGGCTGTGGGGAGTTGAGCAATGAGATGTCTGTTCACATTACATTTAAACTTTTGTAGGCTAGTACAATCGGTGAAGCAGGAAACAGAGAGGGAATTCCAAAGTCTAGCAGTCCTAGGAGAGAAGCTATTAAAGTAAAAGGCTTTTCGGCATCTAATGATTTCAACAGTAAAGGGGTAGAATTTTGCTTTTGTCAGGTTAGTCAGGAGTCTATACATCGAGGGGACACAAGTGCTATGAGTTTATCAAAGCATATACCCTTAAAGTACTTGCAAAACAGGCAGAGATTCAGCATTGCAGTGATGAGACAGATATTGGAGCTTGGCCGATAGTGTGAGACCTATCAGATTTGAGATTCTTTTTTGGATTCAGTCTAAGAATGAGAGACTATTGGTAGATGCTCCAGCCCAGATGTGCCAACAATACTCGATGCATGTGCGAATTGTGGCTTTTGTAAAGATATAGGATAATCTCAGATGTGAGTAATTTTCTAGCACGGTAGAGGGAACACACCTTTATTTACAGCAGCCTTGGTAATGCCCTTAAATTCATGTTACCTGTTAATGTTAAACTGGAAATTTTGAACAAAAAGCTCTCGGATAGGGTGTTATTTATGATGGCAATCAGTGGTTGAGAAACTGTGTTTTTGTAGTTGTTAAAGGAAAGAAGCTTAGTCTTAGCTGCATTAAATATTCACATTCACTTCCAACCCCATTCCACTACAGGCTAAAGGTCTTTATCTATAGTTTCTGCCATTGTTCCGGATATGTGTACATTTGTTTTTTCCCTCATGCCTATCATAGAGCATGGTGTTAGCAGTCAATGTCCCCATTTCAAACTCAATTTTATTAGGGAGATCGTTCATGATTATTAGGAATAATAAAGGTCTAAAGATTGATCCTTGCGTACTTCTTCTTAAAGTAAGATTTAACAATATTTGTTGTGTGTATGCGTTTTTTTTTTTTTTTGAGGGAAAGGATAAGTCATATTTCGATTTAAACGAAACGAAAGAGGCTGGCTTAGCTAAAATGTATCCTAACCCAAAGAAATCATTTCATTCATAGACTTATGTTCCAAGATCAACCATCCACAAAATCCTGGCAGAGAAGTTTCACCGGTACATATTGCATCTCGTAAATGAAGATCAACTCTCACCCCGATAACCTATTCCAGAGAGTTCACCTGAATGCTACAAAACCCATCAAATTTAGCATTAAAAATCACGGAAATTATGTTGAAAATATCATAAGAATTGAATGAATTTGTTTTCTTTTAAAACGTATGTGATTTTAAAAAGTACCCAGACTTTGTAAACAGCCTGATTTTGTAGAATTTCTTCTATGTCCAGCGGATACTAAATAATACTTACACAATTATTTTTTAACTTTTCATAAAGATTTGTTCTTTATTGTTAACTGTGAGCAAGGCTTTATCTGATTTTATTATTTGAAGAGTTCCACAAATTTTTAGTTTTCAATTTAGTTGATGAATGATTACAGTATTTGCAAGAAGTAATTAAACTTTGTATTTTACTAGCAGAGACGTTCAGCCCGAGGAATGAAAGTTGTCCTTATACCTGAAAACAAAAACAAAACAATTTGTTATTTTAAATAGTTAAAAGTGCAAAAGTTAAATTTTTCTATTCCATTATTCTGAACACTCAAATACATCAGGTATTATATTTAATATTTTACTCGCTAAGAGTTCTCACACAGATTATCATTGTTAATAATTAATGGTGTTCCCTGGAGTCTGAATAGCAACAAATTTCCCCAGATTTCCAGTACTCTTTATCCCTTTAATAATTTTTTAAACATAATTTAGAGCATAGCAACAGCCACTTAAGACTGATTCTCGCTTGCAATGACCATTGGTCTTCACTAGAATTTGGGTGGCAATAAACCTTCCTAAGGTCCCAGTCCTCTTTGCACTCATCCAATGAAAGTCTGGTTTGTACCCGGTCTTTCCATGCTACTTTACCCTTCTGAACTATTTAGTCTAGTGCCAGTCAATTCCAACATTACCTACTTTTGGGATTGGGTGGGGGAGTAATTAACTTAAAATTTTGTGGTTTCAGTTTTTTTAGTTCCTTTGGTGTTTCTCTTTTTGTTTTACTTCTATTGCCGTTACTATATGGGGTAGCTCATGTAAGTTAGTTTCCGCATTCGAGGGTTTTCCTTAAGATTTCAATTGTTTTTCAGTATTACCGTCTGTTGTATAGTCCCAGTTTTCGCCTTTTTCGATTTTTTCTAGTCTTTGGGACTGTTCCTAGTGATGATGATGATGATGATGATGATGATGATGATGATGATGATGATCATCATCATCATCATCATCATCATCATCATCATCCTCCTCCTCCTCCTCCTCCTCCTCCCCCTTCTCCTCCTCCTCCTCCTCCTCCTTCTTCTTCTTCTTCTTCTTCTTCTTCTTCTTCTTCTTCTTCTTCTTCTTGTTGATCCCTAGATCCCATATATCGTTGAAATAGCCGAACCGTCTTGCTTCAGTTCTAGTAATAAATCTGATATGTTACAGTATAGATGCATAGGTAATGGACACAGTTCGTAGTGTGAGGTAGTGTGACTTTCGACCTCTCTCCCAAAATGCCTCTCCAAGCTGATATTTATGGTTGTATCAGCCAATCAAAATATTGCAGGAGGAAAAACCCGGATGTACTTATATTCGTTACATCACATTACATCAGTTATTATTATTATTTCTGTTGTCATATTTTGTTTCTGGTTGTTGTATCAGCATTTTCTTTTCTAATAACTCCAATACTTTCTGCAAGATTCTGGTCATTTCCAACAAGGCAATCTTCTGAAGCATTTCAACATTGCAATGGATCCCAATTTTCTCACTTTTGTCACACTCTCCAGGGCTTCCATCACAGCAGGTACAACTTCTACTTTCTTCAACTTTCACAATCTTTTTATCTCTCTTTTTACATCTTGGTAATTTTCAATCCCCTCCTTTTCTTTTTTTTCTTCCACATTCATATCAGCTGTATCAATGATTATTGCATTGTGTCCCTTTTTTTATAAGATCAAATCTAGTCTTCTTATTTCGATCAAATTCCCACATTGGATGTTCATATTCCACAATAATTTTACATTATCAATCTCCACCACCCCGTCTGGAACATAATCGTATTATTTTTCACCCTTCTTAAAAATATACCAATGGACTTTCCTTACAATATTTTTATAATGCCTCTTGTATCCTTTTGAGCTAACTTCCCACAACTACATTGTGTTATACATTCCCACCTTTCTGCCCACACATTGCACTGAAATTATTATTATTATTATTATTTGCTCACTAAGAGTAGTCACACAGGCCATCATCAAAGATTTCCCTGTAAGAACAACTTGTGTAGTTCTCTGGAGTCTGAGTGATATTATTATTATTATTATTATTATTATTATTATTATTATTATTATTATTATTATTATTATTATAGTAGAGGTTATCACTCTTTCTTGGAAACCAAGCACTCTTGTTGATTAATAATAACCATCATTGGATTCCTTCTAAAATCAGAGACTACAAAAGTTGTGTTGAATCTTTTAACTAGGGCTTGTTAAAAATCAAATAAAACGTAGTATTTTCTGTTTATGGATTCCAATACGAATACTGAGCTCGTGTTATTATTGTAAAACCTTTAATACAATATTCGTACAATCGTTAGATTTCTCATAAAACTTTACTTGAGAAAAATCGTGTTTAATCTTTGTATAAAGCTTTATTTTAATTATATTCAATGAAAGAGAGACAGAGGCACCAAGACTTGTTGTCATTCAGCTTCCAGAGAACGCCACAGGTTGTTTTCAAGGAGAGATCTTTGATGACCTGTGTGAAATCTCCTTGTGAGCCAATAATAAAGTACCAAATAACCGAGGAGGGTCAAGAGGATGGATGGGCTGATGAGAGAAAGCACTAATTAGCCCTCCACTGGGTGAGTGCGAAGAGAACTGAGACCTAGTGGAAGATTATTGTGAGGATTCTAGTGAGGACCAATTGTTACTACTAACGAGAAATCAATGGTAAACGACTGTTGCGATAACGCAAACTAATTTGCAAACGTTATCAAAAGAGAGTATTGGAAATCTTGGGGGACTTGTGGCTCAGACTCCAGGGAACACCATAGGTTGTTCTCAAAGAGAAATTATTGATTATAACTTGTGTGACTACTCCTCTTGAGTAAATAATAATAATAATAATAATAATAATAATAATAATAATAATAATAATAATAATAATAATATTTTCATCAATTAATTATTATTATTTCCTATTTCCTTAAACTTAGAATGTTATGTCTGCACATAGCCATTACAATTAGTAATAAAATTAATTTTCCACAGGAAGTATGAAAACGGAACTTCTTGGAGACAGACATTCCATTCCTGGTTATAATTAAGGAAATTGGTGTGCAGACGTTGCAATAACTATCAGAGTGGAATGTAAAATTTGCATCCTGTTTTCCAGATTTGTTGAGAGCTGCCAATTCACTTATGCTAATACGCTTGCTCTGTCCTGGTGTGACTATACACCTTGTATGGGAAAAAACCGGCTTGCTCATTCAATGGAGAAGTTTCTAGGGAATATCAAATTCACGAGCAATCTCCAGTCGCATGTATATCCAGGTCAGGGGATATGATTTTGATGCTGTTAGTTTTTGTTGGGAATTGTCGCCTCCTCCCATAAATTTTAAACAAAATACAAACCAAAGAATAAACAATTAAAAGAATCGTTTTTGTAATCGAAATAAGCATAATTTTTTCCGCGTCCGATAACCCCCAATTTTTTACTTTTATGATTTCCGAATCCGATTAGTTGTCCCCGCTCTAGTTAGTAATAAAACTATTTTAAGTGTCCTTAAAAACGCTACAATTGTCCGGAAACAGAGGATATATTACGTTTAATGTATATACGAAATTGATTCCTGCCCTAAATGGAAAAATAATAAAATTTTGTTACCGCAGAATTATACTCAGCGCCTATTTTTCTATCTGCAAGTAGTTCTCTCATGGAAGGAGTGTGTGAAAATCATGCACAATCGGATTCAACATGACGTTGTCCATTCTGTGCCAAATATACGCTTTATGATGAATGAGCTCGCATCGGAAGCTATGAGGATCTCGCACTTTGAATCATAATAAGTTAATAATAAATTAGACATGAGAATTGTCTTCATTTCTCAAATGCCTTCTGGCATTCTGCAGTCTAAGTTCAGTCTTTAGACTTCTTCAATTATTCGTTTAAAGACGCTCATAGTTTGTGCATACTTGGGATAAATAGTAATGCTATATTATCGGGTACAAAATCGATATATGTTGTATATATACATCTAAATTCATGTATCGTTTAGTTGTATAAAATATTCTTCTAATGAATGTGTGTATACTGAGTGTATATAGTTTGTACATACGTGTCACAGTCATCTATAGGACGTGTGTATATACCTGTGATCGTCTAGTGTTGTGGTCATCTAATTTCGAGTTCCTTGTGTGTGTGTATATATATATATATATATATATATATATATATTTAATTACAGTTGATGACGGGACAAGAATAGACAATAATAGCATTAATACCTTAACGACACAAAGGACGAGTAACAGTTATTTAGGGGTGTAAACACTCGGCCAATCAGGAACATGTCTGGTTTATCTTTGGTCTTGTTCGACGGAAAACTGCAATAGAAATTCCTCCTAAGAAAATGAATGAACTTCAGGTTTTATTTTCGGCAACTTTTATTCCAGAAAGTTTTTCTCCTTTTGGAAAGTTGCAACGCTGATTCTGACTATCGCTATTTCTGATATCCTGTACTTGGAGCCATTTTCAATCTGAGGACCGTCTCTGTCCCTCTCTGGATTCTCACTACTTATCTCCTTTTCTTTCTTTCTTTCTTTCTCTCTCTCTCTGTATATCTCCTAACTCTCTTGTATATATTCAAATTAATCCTTGCTATGACGTAATTCAACTCACATCTTTTAACGTGACATTTTGAATCAAGTTTTATTAACCAAATTCATTGTTTATGTATTTGACAAAGAAACAATAAACAAATGAAGATCTAAGTCAACCAAAATATTGTAGTAATCATTCTCTTATTTGAAATATTTTCTTCGCATACATTTATTTTACATAACAGTTACAAAACAGTAATGTTCATTATCTAACATTTTGCTTTTTAAATAATAATCATCGATGTTCGAAATCGACTATTAGCAAGGTCATCCGATGTTGCTCCGGGATAATCCATTTTGTATCGGAAAATAAGCTCTAAATTTCTTCGATTCCGATATCCCCCACCCCCGAATTTTCGACTTTTACGGTTTCCAATTCCGATTAGTTGTCCCCACTGTAGTTAGTAATTCGCTAATCTAAGAAAATTCTGCAAAGACAATATATTTTCTGGAGCTAACATATTCTTTATAGCGCCTGCTTTATTATCCAGTTTGTGACTAGATTATTACAAAGACGTTTAGTTTTTAGGATTTCCCATGAAATATGACTAAACTTGAATTTGATTAATTCTCCGGTTACACTTCTTTTAATTTCAGAATCTGTGTTCGACATTAAATAATTTTATAAAATCAACAGTAGGTTCTCAACAACGTAGTATAGACTAGAATGTACTGTGAACTAAGGTATGTGAGCTTCCTCCCGATGCACTGCAGTAGGTCCCCGACTAGAGAGCCACTCAACCGATTTGACTGACAAAGGGACGATTTCACCGATTTCTGTTACAATAAAATTATTGGAAGTATGGGACATTCGTTGATCATCATTCAATTCCGGGCAACGTCAGGTCTTCCTGACAGTTTAACTACATTTATAGTCTCTGGGTAAGTTTATTATTTCAGAAATAGATATGTATATCAGCTTACCCCATAACCTAAACCTTATGGCTAGAATCCTATTCCAATTTTGATCACAGAACTTTCTAACACGTAGAGATATAAGGAAGTGAAGTTGCCAACATGTGTAAGAGGATCATTTGTCACAGAACTTGAACAAACTAGAAGGCTATCCCGTAATTTGAATCCTGGAAATGATTAAAATTTAAGGCTTAAGTTTAAGAAGAAATTGAAATTCAGGGAGTTCTGCTTAATTGGTGTCTAGTTACTATGAATCAAATTGAATGGAAATTTAAATTATTTAATTTTTCAAATGGTAAGTTCTGTCCATATTATATCTCTAAAACCCATTTAAAAGGCTCAAAAGAAACTGAAATCTGTATAATATTTATTAATTGATCTCTTAAACTTTTGTTAGAATTTCACAAAAATCGGAAGCATCAGAATTTTGACGAAGGTTTTCCACTCTCTTTTGCCTATTTTGCTTCAGCATTAACTGACTCAAAAGTGGTTGATATACCGTAAAACAAAACAAACAAACCGACTTTGCATGAAACTAAATTAAAATAAATATAGTCCATACTATAAGCGTATGGCGAGCGGTGAGAAAATCAACAGCAGCTGTGGGATAGCTGACTAGCGAAAATATTAGCAGCAGTAGCCGTCTTAGCACATATGCAAATGAAGCACGAACGTCACGGGAAGAAGAAGGAGAGAAAAGAACAAAGAAAGGACAGCACATGGTCGGGCAGAGAAGCAAGTTGGACGTTTGAAGTCGAGAGCGAGAAAGCGATAGCTATGGCCGGCGTGAGATGGCGGAGAGAGAAACTTAAAAAACAACAACAAAAAACACGTTATATGTCAGAGCGTTCTAAAACACATGTGTAAGCAAAAAGAATTTTTAAAGTTAATGAAATGCGTTATTTTGGAAGAACCACACATAAATGTATTTCATTTGCGCTCGAAAAAATACTGAGTCGGATTTTTATTTTTTTCTTTTGCGAAGAAGTACCTGACAACGTGTGGGTCCGAGGTGTTGAGATGTAACGATACGGTTAAACGTCACATTACAACATTACCACCCCATTATGTCTGCCAGCTATTTCAAAATTCATGATGATCGGTTTATTAGTTTAGAAGTGACTCCTGTATATACAACTATGCAAACATTTAGTGATAGAAATAATGAACATTCGATTATCAAAGTTACGTTAAAGTGAGGATTGGTTGGTATATAATAGCTTCAATGCCTACATTTTGTTGTACGGATTAATTTGTACATTCTTGTTAAACGAAGATGAAATAATAGTTCAACTGGTGGAATACCTCACCTTTCTTGCTCAAATTGATAAAAGACATGATGGCCGCCACCAATTAAAACATTGAGTATTTTGTCTAATTATTTCTTTGTGTGTGAATGGTTATTTCTAAATAAGTTCTATTCCAACAAATAATGGGTAAGACATGTAAATGTTTGATTAAATTCCAAAGGTGTCGAAATGTAGGAAAATAAATAAAATATTTTCATCAAAAGAAAAAAAAAGTAATTGGATTCGAATTCATTCAAACTATTAAACTTTTAGTAAACAGTCGAACCCACTAAGCGTTGAGAAAGACATGCATAAGAAAGAGAGACGCAACATGTAAAGTTTAAGAAAAAAAAATAAAAAATAAAGAAAGAAAGATTCAATTCATAAAAAAAGAGAAAGATATAGCGAAAGAGAAAGAGAGATTAGCTCAACGATGAACAAAGTGGTAATTTACTAGTTATGCAAAAATAAAATTTGTATATATATATTTTTACAAAGCCCAGGGGTCACTCGAGGATAAGGGTTAATGGGTATACATTTGTCATTGTGACTTTAGCGTAGTAAACAGTGGAAATTTTATAACTTGGATTACTTAGGGGGACGGTTCAATAAGAACTTGTTCACATTGGACTTGAAGACAATCCTGAATTAATTATATTACATATTCAATGTATCTTGTCAGGTTAATTGTATTAGAAATAAAATAAAGTATTATTACACCAATTAACATTTCAAGCGTAAAACCCCCAAAAGAAACAAAATATAGAAATTAAAGGAATTATTCCCAGAATTATTTGTAATTCTTCTAATTTTATACAGGAAAAATTGCAAAAAGTAGAGAAGAAAAAGACATAATCCGAAATATGTGTACATTTTTGTTACATAATAAATGGCTCTATGTCGGATAGCAAGTACAACAGCTAGTATTAATCTTAACAAGGATCGACCTAAGTACAGCTCAAGTAACATGAATTTAAGTTCCCACGAAAAAGACAGTAAGAGATGCCATGTGAGCTTAAAGAGGTCAAAAGTAGAGTTGCTGCCAAGACTAAGCTTGTTTCCTTCAATAACTACAAGAAACCTTCTCTACCACCAATAGCAATGGCCAAGAACACATTGCCTGAAATTACTTCTTTTAAACTCCTCGGCCTAACTTTACAGGGAACATGAACTGGAATAGATACATTGAGAGCATTGCCAAGGCTGCTGCAAAGAAGGTGGGCTCCCTCTACCGTGCCAGAAAATTACTTGTGCCTGAAAGTATCCTGTACCTCTATAAGACCACCATTCGCCGATGTATGCAATACTGTTGTCACATTTAGGCTGGTGCATCTGCTGCTTGTCTCTCACTCCTGGACAGGGTTCAAAAGAAAGTCGCCGACCTGGTAGGTACTGAACTGTCATCTAGGCTTCAGCCTCTGTCCCATCGACGAAATGCTGCATCCTTCTGCCTGTTCTACAAATACTTTAATGGTGAATACTCTGACGAACTGCAAGCACTTGTACCTCCTCGACGTGACTACCCCCCGACGGACCCGACAAGCAACTAAGTCCCACCCTTTTACAGTAGAGATCCCTAGGTGTAAGAAAGCCTTTTACTACAATAGTTTCTTCCCCAGAACTGAAAGTCTTCGGAACTCCCTTCCGGAATTCTGCTTTCCCAACTGTACTGATATGCAGAAGTTCAAGTGTAATGTAAACAAACATCTTGCTACTCATCTCCCTTCACAATGCCTCCATAAATTATGTCTCCGATTGTAGCCCCCTACTTCAAAGTGTCACTGTGCCTTGTTTGGGGTGAAAATTGAATTTAAAAAAAAAACTGCACTAGTGCTATTTTTTTTTAGTATTAAAAAAAGATCAGAACTAATGTTCTGATCTTTTTTCATAAGGTCATGAGCATCAAGGTTGACAGAGAAACGAAGGTTTGAGATTAGTCAGTCCATTACAGTCTTGCAGCACACATAACTTATAATTAAATCAATGAAAGGAAAATTTGATGATCGTCCAGAGCGAAATTCCCTAAGATCTCTATTTTCTGTGTTCATTCATTTATTCATAATAAAGTAGTTAACTAATTAGTTAAAAAACTACTACTGCTACTACTACTGCTGCTACTACTACTACTACTCTCTCTCTTTCTCTCTCTTCAAATAAACTTAAAACTACAATTCACAACAAACGTCTTATTTGATCTTTTTGGTACACATATAAAAACATTTAAGAAATGAAAAGTTCTATTTTGTTTTTGGGAGCATGTAAACAAAAGAAACAGACGCTATCTTTGTTTTGCTCAACCGATTATCTAAATAACAACAGTATAAGTATTTTATTTTTTATTTTTCTCATAATGAAAAACATAACGATGTACATGAAATAAAGATATTTGCAGAAATTGCAAATAATAAAAAAGTATGTTGCTCGCTTTATTCTATCACGTGTATTATTTTGTTTGTGATTAAAAAGGCCATTTCAGTTCTATTTATTTCCATATTTAATGTCTATTTGTCGTTTTTACTAGCATTTATATTTATGGAACGTAAATTGACACTATCTTGACAGAATATTAGAATGAATATTTAACTAAATGCCACTACCAGTAAATATGAAAATATGTGTATCTTATTAATTTTCCCGGTCTTCACGGGAAGTATGACTAAATAAATAAAACTTTGTTGCTCTCCTCTAAATATGACTAATAAAAACAAAACATTAATCAGGATCAAATAATTAGATCGATGAAATCGATTGAAATTAAAGATTTTTAAGTACACAAACCAATGTTGAGTCATATCTACTGGCAATGCACAATTTTAATGCAACTTAAGTCAATGAAATGAGGGACTTCGCCTTTACTTTATAAGAGGAGCGTCCCGTTCTAGTTGTCTGATCTAGCTGAAGTTTTCTATGTGCAATTATTTATATCTATATAGGTTATGTGGCAAATTACAGCTCTGAAATAATTTTGATTTTTGATTTACAGGTGTTTGAACTAATTACGATGTGAAAATCGAGTCTGCTGAGTGTCACACAGTGATCCGATTGTTGTATATGAAAAGACGCCCACCACAAGATCTGATGAAATAGAAGAAATGTATGCGTCGAGTGCTCGAGGATGAATTTGGAGATGTGCCAAGAAGATGAATCAAAGTTTTTCAAAAGACTGATTGCACAAGTTGAAACCTGGAGCTATCAATATGATGCAGAAACTAAAGCCCAGTCAATACAGTTGATATAATACGGGAGAAAACGATAAAATTATCGCCTTAGAAAGACGACATGATTTCATTTCCGTTTGATGAAAACTGTTTTTTTTTTGTTGACGACCATTTACTAGTAGACCACATGTGTGCAAATCCCATGTCTGAAAGTGAAACAAGGTTCGAGGGAGATTGGAGATGCGCTGCTGTACAACTCATGCTCTCTACCGATCCAAGTTATGAAAACAAGACCATTGCCAGCACCCTCAAAATGTATCGCTTGATTGCCACGAATAACAGGGACACGCCCAGGGTGATGAAAACGGTTATGGTCTTCGGTGTGGTTTCAAGTGAGGATCATATCTGTCGAAATCATCATCACTTCCAATGAAAGTCACTTTGATGTATAAAAACGTTACCAATACAAAGACAAAGAAAAGCAAAAAAAAAAAAATGAGAAGAGAAAAGACTTGGCGGACAGAAACAAACAAACAAATAATCTTATTAAAAGAAGAAAAAAAAGAAATTTAGAGTAAAAAAGAAGTTTACGAGCTGTCTGCTGCTAAGATTTTACTTTCAGCTACAAAGAAAGTCATTTGTGTGGTAACAATTACGAAAGATAGAAAGAAAGGAAGAGGGGTTGAAAAAGACATTTTTACTTACTGCTGAGATATGAGATTTCAACAAACGTAGATTTTATTTTTTAGAAAGGTCGAAATACTTTAGCAAAGTGGAATAGAGTTTGCTACCTTTGTTTGCAATTTAAACTTACATTTTGTAATGTCGTCTTTTTAAATAAATGTCCTCTCGAGTAGATTAGTTGAAATATCTGCAGACAATGATAACTTATCTGAAATAAAATTCCGAGTGCTCTTTTATTTGATCTTATGATTTTATTTCTTCATTTTTCTAAAGGAATAACCTGTAAAAAATACACACAATTCTTTGTATAATAACATTCTCTGAAGAGCCAAGAAGTCCAGTTAAAAAACTTCCTAGTTCCTTCTTTGAGTCTGGTCAGGATAAAAATATTCTTTTCCTTTGACTTGTTACATGATAAGGGCTGTCCCCTTTTCATGTAAGTATAAAAATAGAGAATTTAGTTAAAATGAAAATGAAATAGCAACAGACGGAATTCGAACCTCGTAATTTAGTTTTAGAAATAGATTACGTGTGAGAATTTAAAAATGTTAAACAAACTTGTTTAGAATATAGATAAAATATTTCAAGAAAAGAATGTGAGCTGTCAAGTTTGTTATGAAATTTTAAATTGAAAGAATGCAGCTTATAAGATAATGTTTTTAACATATTGGAAAATAGGTTACTGACTATAGGAAATGACGTCACGGAAAATAGAAAGTTCTAGGGATAGAGAAAAACTTTAGTTAGAAGACAGTCAGTGAAGAAACTCGGAGAGAGTCAGTCGTATCGGAAGCGAGAGGTCACTTCAAGAAAAAAAATGTGAAGCCTTGAATTCTTGGTGATGGAAACACGGCCGGGCGTGACGAAATAAACCATCATGTTTTTTGTAAAGCTCGTCTTGTCTTATGATTCTTACAAAAAGGTAAAGTGAAATTGTATTATATATTTGTGTTATAAAATGTCTTTTCATACACATCTCGACTTCTCATATCCACAATGAGAATCTATATCATGTCTACACAATGTCTGAACAGTGAACACTATCTCATCATTCTAAGAGCTTTCTTCTTTCAATCTACACATCTAAAGAATGAACATTTAATATATAAGAATCTCTAGAACTCTTACAACACATCTCTCTCTAAGTCTCTTACAACTTCTCTCTCTCTCTCTGAGTACATCAACATCCCTCTTAATAAATCTCTCTCACTAAGAAAAAGCATCACTTGTAATAAGACTCTTTCGAAGCATCTCTCTCAAGACAAACACTCTAATAAGACTCTAAGACTCACCTCTCAATGAAACTCCTATATGTAACATATACATATTTTGGTGCCATCACACTTAAGACTTATCCTTCTTAACAAGAATACTTAATATGGAAACAAAAGAACATTCATCATCTAAGTATAATAAGCGACCCGTCAAAATATAACATATTCATATTTTGGTGTCCGTGAACCAGTTTGCATCAGCGATGCAAAAAACCAAACCTGGGGCCGATACCACGAAAAAACAAAAACAAAAAAAAAACACAACGTTTACTAGACGATCACAGAATGCGAAAAAGAAAAAGAAACACAACGTTTTAAAAGGGTCCAACATAATTTAAAAAATAAATAAATAAATAATACCACGGGGAAAAAAACATTACACGATCACAGAATTCGAAAAAGAAAAGAAACACAACGTTTTAAAAGGGTCCAAGATAATTTAAAAAATTAATAAATAAATAATACCACAGAAAAAAAATTACACGATCACAGAAATGCGAAAAAAAAGAACAAAAAAAAATTGAACACACACGCACACAGAGAACAAAAGATACAAGAAATATTAAAAAGAAAAAGAAGAAAAGGCCGATATGCCGTAAAAGAAATCCGTAGTAATGTATGGAAATATAGTAAACAAGTCACCATGCGTAATTCATTGATAAATGAATTGGTTTGATAAAAAAAAACACACACACACACATACACGCAAATGCAGAGATTGGGGGTCACCCATTATTGTTTTGAAATTTGTATGGAGTGTCAATTAGAAATTTGTGTCAATATGAAATCGTTTGGACGAATTGTTGAATTTAATCTGTCAATCAAACACGAATTTTTCAAAGGTCGCATGTAGTCTCTGAAACAGCGTGCAAATTCTGTTTGGAAATGCATTTTTGTGTTCATAGTTGAACTTTTCGGCTTTTTTTTGTGTGTTTCATTTGTTTTGTTTTTGAAAAAAAAAAGGGACAATTGTTTTGGACAGACTTTGTTTAATTGTTGTTTCTTACAGATAATTTTTTTTTGTTGAAAAAAGTTATAACTGTTGATAATAGTTTTGTGTAAATCATAGTTAAATGTATTAAGGTATTTTTTTTTGTAAAATGTTTTTATGATGTTGAACAAATATTGTAAATTGTCTTATGTATCTAAATGTTATTGATTTTCACAGCAAGAATTCAAAGTCATCAGTAAATATACATTAGATTTAAACAGTCTAGGAGAAAATAAAACTAGTTAAGACGTATGGTTGGCTTACAGATTCAGTTAGAATTTTAGAAGGGGGACAAGAATTAAAATTACGTAAACGGGTATTTAGAGAGTTTTAGATGTGATAAGCCGTAAGAAAGATGTTTTGTTTTAGCATTTGGTTTTGTTGTTTTTTTTAGAGATCCTAAAAATTTTTCTCCAAGAAAAGTGACTTGGTAGGGATTGATAAGCACAAGATGTGCCCCTATACGAAAAATTTGGGAACCTGGTTAATTAAGTGCTTAAAATAAGCTGGTTGCACGTAACGACTCCAAGCAAAGTGGTAAGTCTTGGCTTAATTAATAAACAGGCGTTGGAAAGAATACGAAAATTCTTAAGGGGACCAGTAAACCGATGATAGGTAGTCCCGAGGCAATCACATATAGCTTAATGAAGTAAGAGACAGGCAAAAATATGCCGTAGATTACGTAAGAAAGATATAACCTTGTATTTTTTTGTTAGAGACGCATGAATGTGGAATATATCTGCTGGATCCTGGAGGCTCTGGTGAGAGAAAAGAAAAATCACAAAAAATCGGGCAATTAGATAGAATTTAGGCGCAATTAAGGTGTTGGGCGCGAAAGGTGTTAGTTAGGTAGGGGTGATATTTCTAAATCCTCGTCGAAGTTTCAAGAATCCAAGCAAGGAAATCCGAGTGAATCCGTATGAGAGAAAAAAAGGTATATCTTAAACTTCTGAAGCCAACCACAAAGATTTGTATATGAGCTTTGGTATGTCCCGTATAAGATAGTTATTGAATAAAAAAACAAAGCCATACTTGATAAGACTAACCATGCGGAAAGAGAGATCAGGACACTAGGGACGCAGGAAGTCGTCCATTTCGAGAAAGGTGAAAACCTCTAGTCTGCGGCATATGGGTGGCTGGAAAATAGCTGATGTGAATCATAGGTAAAGACCCTACACCCAAAAAGTAAATGCCACGAAGATCAGAAAGGTTCTGATCTTATAAAAAATAAATAATTGTGAAGTCGGCCGTGAAGGGCTGACTGAAAAAGATCTTTTTTTTGTTTTGTTTTTTAGCCTGATCTTTCTAGCCGTGTGGTTGTGTAGATGTAAAAATCAAAAATGTACTAAATTTAAAAATGCATACATTTTTTTTTGTGAAATATGGAAGGGAAGAATGTTACATGATAAGGGCTGTCCCCTTTTCATGTAAGTATAAAAATAGAGAATTTAGTTAAAATGAAAATGAAATAGCAACAGACGGAATTCGAACCTCGTAATTTAGTTTTAGAAATAGATTACGTGTGAGAATTTAAAAATGTAAAACAAACTTGTTTAGAATATAGATAAACTATTTCAAGAAAAGAATGTGAGCTGTCAAGTTTGTTATGAAATTTTAAATTGAAAGAATGCAGCTTATAAGATAATGTTTTTAACATATTGGAAAATAGGTTACTGAGTAGAGGAAAAGTTTTGGACACGTATGTCCAGAACACGTGAAAGAAGGCACATGTTTTAACATGTGTATGACGTCACGGAAAATAGAAAGTTCTAGGGATAGAGAAAAACTTTAGTTAGAAGACAGTCAGTGAAGAAACTCGGAGAGAGTCAGTCCTCTAGGAAGCGAGACGTCACTTCAAGAAAAAAAATGTGAAGCCTTGAATTCTTGGTGATGGAAACACGACCGTGTGACGAAATAAACCATCATGTTTTTTGTAAAGCTCGTCTTGTCTTATGATTCTTACAAAAAGGTAAAGTGAAATTGTATTATATATTTGTGTTATAAAATGTCTTTTCATACACATCTCGACTTCTCATATCCACAATGAGAATCTACATCATGTCTACACAATGTCTGAACAGCAAACACTGTCTCCTCACTCAAAGAGCTTCCCTTTCTTCTTCTTCCATTCAACAAAATTAAGGAATGAACATTTAATATATAAGAATCGTTATACACGAACAATCTCTCTAAGTCTCTTACAACAACATATCTCTCTCTGAGTCCTTCAACATCCCTCTCTATAATAAGACTCTTCTAAGACTGCGCATATAATAAGACTCTCTCTCAATGAAACCCCTATATAACAGACTTAAAAAACTGCAGCTTGAGACATATCCATTTTCTTCATGCCTTAGAAGAAAATATCTAGTTATAGTGATAGACAATTTCAATTCAATCTTTCCTAGTGAGAATATTTCCCAGATGAGTCTTCTCTCCTGCAAGCTGGTATTTTTCTGACATATTTAACTGCCAAGTCATCGACAAATTTCTTGAATTTCCTTGAAGTAGATTTCTCTCAGCGATATACGAATTCATCAGGTAAATTAGACGCAATCACTACATTATAAACTTTGCCAGGTAACTTAGACTAGTTCACTTCAACATTTGAACGCCCTGTTCAAGCGTCAAGTCCGAACTACCAACTTCAGCTTCAATTTTATCATAAAACGCGGTAATCGCAGATCACTCAACAGACTGAAATTAGTCACATGACCAACAACATCAGCAGCAGTGTAGCAAACTCAACAGAAAGGAAGAAAAGGGGAAAAAATTTTCTACACATTATGCCACCTCACATCTTCGAAGTCCGCTTGTAAGTCAACACCCAAGTGTGCTTGGATATGTATCTGGATAAATAAAAACGAAAATATTTAGAAATTAATCTGCGTCATAAATAAAAAGAATCGGGCAAGATTGGAGAATGAATAGCAAAATACTCTCGATCCTTATATCACATAGAAAGAACCAAATTCCCTAATCACCGTTATGTTATTATGCAAACAATATGCAAACAATAATAACAGTATTTCAGAAATTAACAGTTTTAAATAAGCAGAACTTCTTTTTCGAAAAATAAACAATATGAACATAACATTTTAAAAAATAATAAACACTTTTCATTTATTTTAAATAATATATACAGCACGTTTTAAAAATTTTAAACAATATAGATAGTACTTTTAACAATTGTAAACAATATAATTTTTTTATTTTTAATTTTAAACAATATAAACAATATTTTTTTAAAACAAATATTGTTCATGAATGGTCTTGATTATATGGAGAGACTCCACTTCCTAAAAAACATGTACGCTTTAGAGTCCCAATTTTTTTAAGCGATTATTTCGATTTTATTTTCATTACAAGTTAGAATCGTTTAAAAAAAAATAAATAAAAATAAGAGAAAAAAAAAAACAAATGTTTTTCTAATGTTAATAAAAACAAAAATAAATTACTTGATCAATTTACATACTAAAAAAAAATATTTGGTATTTTTTTACGACTTAACCCAGCGTTGTTTACCTACAAAAAGAAATCTAAAGGGACTTTTTAGCTAATACGTTTCAAAACCCTGTAAAGATAATATAAAATAAGGAATTTAAAAAAATTATTAAAATGTAACATTTTAGAACCGAGGATCACTTTCCTTAATAAATTTAAGGTAAAATGAGCACCCAGGTCTTGGCCGCATAGCGGTAAATGAGACATGTAATCGTTAACATTTTTCAAGTTTGCTGGCGGAGAGGAGGACAAAAAGAGAGAACGGACGAGGTGGGGTCATAAGTTTCAAACATTTTAAAATACGTAGAAACACTTCACAACGCGCGCACGCGTGTGTAAGGGGGACTCTTTTTCAAGATTTGCTTTGAAAAGATCTAACTGTAAAATATTACTTAATTATTACTCCCCGATATTTTTAAGCCTGTTAACACAAAAACTACAATCCACACTCCCTACTTGTATTTTTTCTTTTCGTCTTTTTTTCAATTTTTTAACCAATTACATCCCTCTTATATAAAGGATTTTTCATTTAATCTAAGGGCAATGATATTAAGACCTTTATTATCCAATGTATTTTGCATTAAAATAAATACGTATCAAGTGCGATTGAAAACCAAATCACAGCGCAATATTAGGAAAATAAACAAATATTTTACTTGTTTGAAATTTATAATTTAAATATATTTCAGAGCTAAACTCCATCTTCAGAATAATGGAAGTAAAACACTTAACGAATTTTTTTCTTATTTTCACTAGTCGCTATGTTTGTTTTCGCGCACGCTTGAATTCAATTTTTGCGCATTTATACATTAATTCTGTATCCTCACTTGCACTTTTATACACTGATTCTGTATACTGACTATTTCATAGCTAACTATAACATATACTGACCCAACGGGTCACGGGTAGTCTACAATATATATATATATATATATATATATATATATATATATATATATATATATAAATAACATTTTATTACATTCTAAAGACAAAGATTTTTAATCATCTTACCAATAATTCTTTTAGAACAAAAACTTTGGTACAATTACAGATTAGTTTCATTAACACAAGAACAACGGTATTGTTTTTTCGTTTTGAAAATAAGTTTTGTGAGATGAATAAAATCTTCATTTATGCACTCTTGTTATATACTGACAATTATTCAGCTTCCACAATAAAAGGTTGTTTATATATGTGTATAAATAATAGAACATTTATGCAAAAACATATTTTCACACACACACACACACACACGCATATATATATATATATATATATATATATATATATATATGGTGGATTCTCTCATCGAAGACAATGAATGAGGGTTCAATATGCAATCTTCAGCAGCTCCCAAGATCTGTGACACCACATGCGTAATTGCAATCCTGTAGACGTCCGGCACACTCCTCCGCAGATGGTGAACTTTCATATGCTCGTAGGTCAAAGCTGCCTTCTCGAATGAACAGATAACCCTGCTTTGCTGCGTGCTCTGAAACTACAATGGCATACATATTCATTTTTAGGTGAATGTTTCTTGTGTTTTGCCTTCATATTTGCACGAAGGGTGTCCCTATGACAAAGGTGGTTATGTTAAAATTCTTTGGTCCCCAGGAAACACGTCTTCCTCCATTTTCTGCGATCCTCTGCTGCACTCTCCCAGGAACTCAGAGAAATTCCACAACGTTTCAGGTTGTCTTTTAGTTTATCTTTGTAACGAAGCAGGGGACGCCCTATTGGACGGACAGAATTTGTCAGTTGCCCATAAAAAAGTTTCTTAGGGACTCTTGAGTCATCCATTCTTACAAGATGACCCGACCACCGCATTTGTATCCTGATCAAAAATGATTCAATACCAGTGATTTCACATCTCTCCAGTAATTCACTATTTGGAACACAATTCTGCCATCCAACATTGCAGATAAAACGCAGACATCTCATATGGAAGGAGTCAAGCTGATTTATATGCTTGCGGTACAAGGTCCACGTTTCGGCACCATACAGAAGAGTAGACAGAACAACAGATTTGTAGACTGCCACCTTTACTTTTAGAGACACATCGTGGCTGTTCCAGAGTCTGTGTCGCAACCTACCAAATGCCTCACTAGCTTTATTAATTCTACATTGGATGTCTTTTTCAAATTTAGCATCATCAGACACAATAGAGCCGAGGTATGTAAAAGAAGATACTGTTTTCAAAGCTTTACCATCAACATATACCACTGGTTGTGAAGAGGACGTAGTGTTTGGTTTTGGCTGGTGAATAAGTTCAGTCTTTTTTATGCTAATTGTAAGACCGAAGGCCTTATATGCACCAGAAAAGCTGTTGAGGATGTTCTGCATGTCATCAAGACTATGGGTGACAAGAGCACAGTCATCAGCATAAAGGAGGTCAAGAACAGTCGCACAGAAGTCTTGGTTTTGGCCTTGAACCGTTGCTGGTTAAATAATCCTCCACTTGATCGATACTCAACACCATCCTGAGGTGTTCCTGAAAGCTGTCTCAAGCATCACTGAAAAGAAAAGAGCAAATAGGATCGGAGCAAGGACACATCCTTGCTTAGTTCCATTTGACACTTCAAATGGTTCACTTTGTTCACAGCCAGATCGTACTGTCGCCACCATTCCCCAGTGAAAGGAGATAATCACATTCAACATCTTGTCCGGAATACCAAGCCTCCTCAAAACAGTCCACAGGGCATCCCTACAGACGGTATCAAATGCCTTTGTGAGGTCAACGAATGTGACAAACAAGTCCTTATTCTGCTCCCTCGCTTTCTCCTGTAGTTGCCGAAGGCTGAAGATCATGTCCACAGTACCTCTTCCTGCCCTAAAACCACACTGGGTTTCTGGGAGCACAGTTTTACAGATTGAACCATTGAGTCTGTTTAGGATTACACGAGCTAGAATCTTACCAGCAACAGACAAAAGAGAAATTCCTCTATGGTTATCGCACTCACACTTATTTCCTTTGTGCTTAAACAGGTGAATAATTGATGCGTCTTTGAACTGTTGTGGCACAGTACCAAGTTCCCATATTAATGAAAACAGGGCACTTAGTTTCCTGATTAACAGTTGGCGTCCACATTTGTATATTTCTGCAGGTATGCCGTCATCACCTGGAGCCTTACCATTTGAAAGTTGCTTCACAGCCCATTCAATCTCCGACATTGATGGAGTATCAGCAAGCGCCTCGATGGTTGGCCTCTGAGGAATATCATCAATCACTCCTCGATCCACTGTCGATTCTTTGTTTAAAACATTTGTAAAGTGTTCAGCCCAGCGCTTAGTAATGTCTTTCTTATCAGTGAGGAGAATGTCATCCGACGAAAATATTGGAGATGTCCCTCTTAAAATGGGACCAAACACCCCCTTGAGGTTTTGTTAGAATGATTTAAAATCGCACCTATCTGCCGCATCTTGTAAGGCCTCAGCTTTCTGCTTCCACCAGTTTTGTTTCATTTTCCGGAGCCGAGATTGTGCCAGCCTTTTGGCCATTCTGAAAGCCTTGTGTTTCACTGAAGAATTTGTGTCGGTAATCCATACTTGATGGGTTTGATGCATGTTATTGAGCAGTGGGACGATAGTTGGATCATTTTCATCAAACCAATCTTGGTTTTTCCTTCGAACATATCCTAATGACTCTTTAGCAGAGTCATACACTGCAGTTTTAAACTCTCTCCAAGATGCCTCAATATCATTCCCACATACAACGGAGGACAGCTTTTCATCAGTAGCCTTTTGAAATGAGTGCATTATCTCCTTAACTTTCAACTTGCCTACATCAATTCTCTTGATGGAAGAGTTACGTTGGTTTCGAACAGGGCGTTTGGTTTTCATCCTGACTGTGGAGCAGATTAATTTATGGTCTGACCAACATTCCCCGATCCTGTAAGAACGTGTAAGATTTATATCTTGTCTATCAGAACGACGTACAATGACATAATCAATGAGATGATAATGATTAGACCGGGGATGTTTCCAACTGGCTTTCTTGCAATTAAGCAGCTGAAACACTGTATTAGTGAGCAAAAGATCGAATTCACTGCAAAGAGACAATAAGAGAACACCATTTGAGTTGACTTTACCAATTCCATGTGAACCAATGACATTTCTCCAGAATTGTGTATCACTACCCACACGAGCATTGGAGTCACCCAAGACAAACAGCTTATCCTGTACACAGACCTTGTTGATTTGTTCGCGTAAAGAGGAGTAAAACCTCTCCTTTAGCTCATCAGATGAATTAAGTGTAGGTGCATAGCAACTAAAAAATGTGGCATATTTGTCCTTTCCTACTGCAATGCACAAGGACATAAGTCTGTCATTTATACCAACGGGTAGGGACTCAAGATTTTTGGCAATATCAGTCCTGATGGCAAAACCAACACCAGATTCACGTTTCTCAGAACTTGGTTTTCCAATCCAATAAAAAGTGTATCCACCTTATATATATAATTATGTTAATATTTATCGATTTACCCTTATATACTGCACCTACTTTTAATTATTATTTACTATATTATCCTGTTCCTTCGTTCGCATTACATAGCTAAATGTCATTAAGCCAGATTTTTTTATATTTGCATTTTGCATGGTTCTGACCCTTTTCGTATTCTGATGAGAAGCATTTAGCTTCGAAATGCCATGACCTGAAGGGTTTTTCAAAATTTTCCCCTTCACTTAAATCAACTTTTCCCTATTGTTCTGATAATATAATAAAATTATATATAACTTTTAGTCCTCATCTTTGATTTAATATATATATATATATATATATATATATATATATATATATATATATATATATATATATATATATGTGTATATATATATATATATATATATGTATATATGTATATATATATATTGATTGATTGTTGGAGAGCTATAGGCTACACATTAGCAAACGTGTTTCAATGACCCCCTAGCAGGGAAAATCACCTCATCAGGCCAAAAACCATCCATGGATGGTTTTTGGCCTGATGAGGTGATTTTCTCTGCTAGGGGGTCATTGAAACACGTTTGCTAATGTGTAGCCAATAGCTCTCCAACAATCAATATATTGCTCTGTTTCATGCATTGAGCACTCTTTGGAATGACATATTGTGTTGTTATGAGTTACTGAAAAACTCTACCAACAGTATAATAATATATATATATATATATATATATATATATATATATATATATATATATATATAGAGAGAGAGAGAGAGAGAGAGAGAGACTGGGACTGCTGACAGCGGTGGGAGTATTGGTGTGGTAGGGGAAAGTGAGGAAGGCATACCTGTTCTATGGTCATAGCAGGAACAGGTGGGTGTGGGAGAGGAGAGAGGAGTTATGCGAAGCATTGAGTGCATTGGTACTATTATGAAATGTGACCTGATTTAGGCTACGTTTTTGCGTTTTGGTATAAATAGCTTCAAGGATTTAAAAAAAATTTTACATTCGTTTCGTGGTGTAGTATTTTGGTGTTGTTAACTAGAATTTCTCTGTAATTTGAGGGGACAGTGATGTTTTTTATGTAAATGTTAGAAGAGTGCATTAAATTCAACATTATGGCAGGTGAGGCGGTGTGATAATGTTATGGTCGTATGTTAGTTGCATTGTTGTTACATGAGTTACATTTTCCCAAAGGACATTTTGGGTTGAGGGAAAATCCTTGAAACAAAAATAAAGTACAATTACAAATATTCACACAAAAAGATCTATGTCCAGCATTCTATAAAATGTCCAAACATTCTAATGAAGGACAGTACAAAATATTCAGAAAATAAAAAAAGAAGAAAAATCTGTATTTAGGTTCCATCTATATAAATACTGATAAAACCGACAAATGTACATTAAATATGGAAATAAACAGAATTACAATGAAGCTGAAAATTAATTCTAGAGCAAGAATAAATGTCTTGCCATTTACTGCCGTAAGATAAACCGATTGCCAAAGATAAATAAAACAAGAGCAACTTACGACAAATATAATATTTAAAAATTGTGCACAGCTCATTTAGCAAAAACAAACTCAATTCCACTATTAGATGAAGATACAGCAGAAAATAAAAATAAAAAAAAGAATATCAAATATAGAAACAGACTTAAACAAACCATCAGCAAAACATGCTGACTACATGATGGCGAAGTTATTTATCATCGCACTCCCATGGTGAGATGATATAAGGGTCGGAAAGTAGAATTAGAAAAGCCAGCACCTTAAAGAAAGAGCACTTTGGCCAGGAAAATATACCTGAGCAACCGCGTAAGCATTCCCCAGTAGGAACACCTTAGTTAATTAGCAATAAACTAACCCTTTCTCAAAGAGAGAAGGTAAAGCCTGGGATGCTGGATCTCTTAGAAATGTAGAGGACTAGAGGCATACTTCTGTCAACAGAAAACAAGCCACCTCAACAATGGCTGATACTCTGTTAGTTTTGTGTCGAGGGGAAACACTTCCAACTAATACTACCAAACATCTATCACATTACAGTAGGAAAACATATATGTGACAACAATATACTCACCAAAGAAAGTTCTTAAAGGAAAATAGACTTAAAATAGAACTAAACAAAATGTAAAACAAAGAATAATAAAGCCTACAAAATGGGTTAATTCACTTGTAAGAGCCAAGGAACCAAATCGAATAATGTCGAAATGCAAGAAATTTAAATAAACCCATTTGAAGAGAACATCATAAGCTCCCAACTGGAAAAGGAAAAGCTTCACAGAAATGAAAAATGCTAAATATTTTTCAGAACTCGATGTATACAAATGGATGCTGGCAAATCCCAATCGACAAGATGAGCTCTTATCTACTCACTTTTAATACACCATTTTGGAACATACAGATTTCCAAGACTTCCATATGGAATACACATTGCCGGCGAAGAATTTCAAATCTAAATATCTAAAATCAAAGTAAATATCAAAAGATGTAGAAATGTAAAAGAAACCATAATACACGAGATGAACAAGCCAATGAACTATAAGATGTGTTCATTCAACTTACATATGGAGTGAAAATTCTATTTCAAATGTAAATACGGCAGACTGAAGGATAGACCGACAGAACCTCTTATAGAAATGTGTATCCACATGTAACAAACTACTTTCTTTTATTCTCACCTAACTACTTTTATCTTATCGGCACATTTAGCTATGACAATACTATTTCATACTTAACCATGTCAGACAGGACGTACTGTTTGTCTTTTTAGCCATCACCAAAGCAAACATAGTATAGGCGTAGCCGTCGTAATATAGATTCAGGGCCTTACACTAAAAAAATGACGTCATACTCTCTAGCAAGCAAGATCTGTGGAATAGTCTAACGTTTTGCAAAATTTTTTCAGATTTTTAGCTACTACTAACATGATTACATTTATAGCCGTCTTTCTAATTTTTGTTTTTTTATAAAAGTCGATTTTTACTCGAATTTTATGAATTATATTTTAAAATGTAATAAAGATGCATTTCATTTTTCTATTTCCCTCAATCTTAAAACCAAGGCTTTTGTGTTTTACTACTTATATTCACATGAAAAGCATGATTACGATTTTTACTAATAAAACAGACGCTAATTTTTTCACTTAAAGATACCGTTTTCATTTTAAAAATAAACCAGAATATTTTGCAAATATATGAGGATTTTGTTTTTATACATGTGATAATGTTAAAATACATACTTATAGCAAGTGAGTTACATATAAATAACTAACACAAAGTTTTACATTTAGATAGCTCAATAGTGCAACACCAGAGCTATAATTATTTCTTAAAGTACTACGTTACAAAGAACAGACACTGATACAGTTACTCATTTTCAAAATATTGATATTTAATTAGTAACAACTAATATATATATATATAATTCACTCGTCTTCCTGTGGAGAATATAATTCACAAACTTGCTATGTTCTGCGGTCCCCAATTTCCTAAAATGTAGGCAAACTTTCTTAGCGTTGCTCCACTCTTGACAAGTTACATTGTACACCTGAAACGACAAAATAAAAACTGTTGAAAACGCATAATCGCCATCTTTAATGAACTTGAGCTGTAGTTTTATTTATTTATTTATTGTTTTTCACGTGTATGTCCACGAAACTTGTTTTTATTTATTTTTACTAAAACATAATTTAAATAAAAATACATGATAATGAATTAAACATAGTTTAAATATCAATCTATGTTATGTGCGTCCACGAGCGGTGTTTTTAGTCTTTCACTAAAGCACCATTTAAATATAAATCAACGATAATGAATTAAACTTTGTTTAAATATAAATTCACAATGAAAGGTCTTAGTTTTTATAGAAGACCAGTAAGTTGTTACTGAGAATAGAACATAAATAAACAGATCAAAATGTTCTTTGATACGCTTGGGGCTCGTGAGAAAACATTTTGTTTTGGAAATAAGACATCTTTTTAACTTTTGTTCACATTAAACAAAGCATTTTATCCCGAAGCATTAAAAATTAATGCGGTTAAAAAGAAAAGATGATTCTATTATAATAAGAAAATTCATTTAAATATTTATTTGAAAAATAAATAAATATTCATCTTTAAAAGAAACATACATATTTCTTTAAAACAAAGAAAAAAAGCGCATATCGTTTTACCTTTCTTAAATTTCAGATTTTAATAAAAAAATAAATAAACTTTTAAAAATCATAAATATCTCTTACTTTACTGTATTTACCCGGCAAGAAATTCTCGCTTTTAATTACGCATGTTCAAATAGAAAATAATTCTTTGGCTTTTAAGTAAATAATGCAGTCACTTTTGGGCGTTTCTTAATTTCCGTCTGCAATTTGATACAACGGAAGGGTTTCAGGTCGTTTCTTAAGACTATATTCCATGACATCCGCCGGTTACAAGACTTTTAGTGCAAGACTATTTATAACAGTGGTTGCAGTATAGGCCATTATTGAAATGGCTTGTTCCTTGTTGATAAGGTATATCTCTGGTGCTGTGCAATTCTAGGATGCCCACTTTCCCAGGTGTTGCCTTCTATCTTTGAAAAGCGAATAGTTTATTGTTAATCATCTGAGGTGCGGGCTACTCAGGAATTCTGAGCAGGTCAGAGTGCTTTTCCTTTCTGATCCTTGAATCACATCATCGTGGAAGAGAGATAAATAACTTTGGTCTTGTGGCTAAGAACAAAGTTTAGCATCTGTTCTAATACTGCAATCTTATCTTTCCTAGTCAATGAAAAAATAAATCACACCCTTTCACTGTTGAGGTCCATAATTGCCAAAAAGCTTTCTACTCTAATAGATAGAGCAGGTAGACTTTGAAATTCCCTTCTGCTACTTGCTTCACTGAGTGTACTGATATGCAGAAGTTTAAATGTAATGTAAACCTACATCTTGTTAACCTTTCTCTTTAGGCATGATCCTAAATAGTAACCCCTTACATTCAAGTGGTGGTATGCCTTGTTAGGGATGAACGTGAGTAATATATATATATATATATATATATATATATATATATATATATATATATACATATATATATATATATGTATATATATATATTCTAGACTGAAGCATTTTTATTCTTGTGCTAAAACAGACTGATCCCATTTGAGAGAGAGAGTTAGATTTTTCCAGCATTAAAACCGACCTCATATCTAATTCTTCTCTCGTGTGTGTGGGGGTGGGGCGAATAAATGGTGATTGAAAGACAAACATAAACAAAAACTAATCAGTTTGGACTTTTCTCCTCTTCTTTTCTAAAATTCTTTTGGTAAAATGTTTTAACATTTCGAGATTTTATGTTGCTTGTTTATACATTTTCATTTATCAGCGTTAAACTGCAAGAACATTTCATATTCTATTTCTACGTTATTTTTTGGGTTTCTTTCGAAACTATAAAGAGAAAGAATATTCGATTCCATATTTGCATATTGCTGAATTTAAATATATTTTCCTGAAGTAAACACCACATTCTCACATCAGAGGAGATAACTCAAATATGCTTCAAGGGAGACGACTCCTGAATATTCATACAGCAGGCTCTTCTATAATTAAAACAAATCTGATTTTCATTTAAAAAATGCATGTATAGACAGACAGAAAGAAAGAGGAAGAGATATGAAGGAAACAGTCAAATTGAATAGGAAGTAATATAGGAAGAATGTAGGATGGCAGAATTAATAACGTTTTTTTATTTAGAAATGATGTGTAAAATATCATTTTAGTCAAATCCTATATTCCTCATCCGAACTATGGACAATTAAATAAGTTTGAATGGGTTTGGGCCAATTATAATATCTCGTTGCTTAAAAATGGGTTTGGGCCAATTATAAAATCTCGTTGCTTAAAACAATGTTTTAGTAAAAGAAAATTAATTACAAACAGAAATTTATAGCAAATTTTTGAGATGAGGATAGATAATTTGTATTATTCGGACTATTGTTCTCATCTTGAGTGTTATTTTCACAACATTTCGATTATTGTAATCTCTGAGTTTCTTCAGACGCATTTTGTGGAACTTGAGAATCTACACAGAATTTCGAACGAAACCCTTTATTTAATCCATGTATGTAGCATGCTCTCATTACGTTCGAAATTCTGTGCAGATTCATGAGTTTGATAAAAGATACCCGAAGAAGGTCGGATGTTATATCGGCCGAAACGTTTTGAAAATAACTGGCAGAATCAGAACAGTAGTCTGAATTTTCCAAATGAGATATGTTAAATCAATGTTTATTATCAGTAAACATGGCGCTAAATTGATGAGTTGAAGTAACCTTGAATAGAGATCAGAGTTATCTTGCATTTTGATTCACTCCTTAACGATGAAAATGTCAATTACTATTTCTTGTTGTAAAATTATCTATGAAAACTGCAGAACCTTTCTCAAATAGCTTACCATCAATTTTTTTTATCTTGAAAAGCAAGATTAAAAAATATATAACATAATGAATACAACATGCCTTTCTAAAACGTCAATATATATGACTTTGTTCTCTTCATTTTAAAAATATTTTTAATGTAGTGTTTTAATATTTACAAATTTAAAATAGAATGCTTTTATTTCAATGATTTCGTTTATGTTATTTTTTGGTCATTGAGGCCTTTTGTAAATTTAAAAAAAATTCTCATTTCGGAAATAAATGCTTATATATTTTCTAGTTCACAAATAAAGTATGAGTGTCGTCCTCACTTTCTGTACAATCTTCTGTGTTGCTTACTTGTATGTGAATTGCCGTTTCCTCGAGATGTTTGGTGTTAATAGCAAAACCAACACAGTTCAGATCATTGACAACAGTCTTAATCCACATTGCCTCTTTTCATATCAGTTGGAGATAGACTTTTAGGACAATTTGTACTGAGGTATCCTCACTCAGTGTCATGACGTTCGCTACGAAGTTTGAACATCTTTCTCTTGATGGTTTCACTACACTTTTGAGGTTTCGTTTTCCAATGTAGTTCTTCATTAGCTATTTTTCTGGGCCATCTAAAGTTTACGGCGTATCTGAATAATTTCCTTTGCAAATTGTCCATCTTTTCGGTTAGTTCACAGATTTGCATAGGAACATGCTCTCAATATAAACGTTGAACATTATTATTGCTAGTATGAACACATATGTATGTTCATGATTAATAAATGCTTGCATGAATAAACAGTGAGGGAGTAGAAGAGAAAGAAACACACACACATCTATTATAATAAAGTCATATTGCTGTCTGTCTGTTTGTCTGTTTGTTCACAATTTAATTAATATGTACAAAAGGTACACTGTTTCACAAATTAATTTTAATACTGAAAACTGACTTATAAACACTTTCATGACAGCATGTTTTCTATATATACTATTTATTCAAAGGAATCTACATTCAATGAATAACTTGGTTTGCTCATTAAATTAAACAAAATCTATTTTAGTAATAAAATCGATGTTATTAATTTGTTGTTGTAATAGAATCGTTTTTATTGTTCTATTAAGCAATGTTATTACAAGTTGATTTATTTGATTCATTTTTAATTTAATTCATATTTAATTTATTTTATTTTCGATTATTAATAGCTGATAATAGTTGCGTTTGAAATCGGAAGTAAGTTTATTTATTTAAGCTATGAGAATTAATTCCCCTTGAAGCTATGAACGTTACTCCATCTTGATTTTCATAGACCAAAATGCATATGTTTTATGCTTTCCTACATCCAAAATGTGGTAACTTTTGTAACAAGTTAAGGTTAATAGGTGTATCTTATACAGTACGTAACTGAACCCGGCCGGTAATATGTTTCAACCAGACAACACCGGATATAAACATATAGTTTATATATATATATATATATATATATATATATATATATATATATATATATATATATATATATATATATATATATAGTAATTTATAAAATATATATGGCGATTAAGCTACACTGAATATTCTGCGTTTCATCCAACTATAGGATTCGTCAGGCTTATGCGCATAAGCCTGACGAATCCTATAGTTGGATGAAACGCAGAATATTCAGTGTAGCTTAATCGCCATATATATTTTATAAATTACTAACTACCTCTACCTACGTATTGAGCACTTTTGAAGTAAATACTTTAAGTTTACGCATAAATCTATACTTTCGTATATTAAATTTATGTGAATAAATGAAGTAGTTATATATATATATATATATATATATATATATATATATATATCGGGGGGTACCCGGCATAGGAGAGGTGGTGGGAATCAAGAGAACAGTTCAGCTCGGGTGGAAAAAGGTGTTTAAAAATGATTAGGGGGATCAAAACAGCAGTAGGCAGCCCGGGGGGGGGGATGAGGTGTTAAATTTAACAACTTTTTTTTTTAAATATAAAAAGATGTTAAGCCGTGTTTGTACTGTAATTGCTTGAGGTACTACCTTCTGTGAATTTTTGATTAAAGAAAATAATCATTTTATACAAAATACTTAATTTAAAGCAAACTTAGTTAACAAAGTTTTATTTGAAGTTTTATTATTTTAAGTGACTTGAGTGAAATTCAAATGTATTTTTTTATTTCGACGAAGAAATCATCTTTGATTAGTTTAACGCTTTTGTTTTTCTATAATCGATTTTAAAGTTTAATTAAAGTACCGTAATATTCTAGTTTTATATTGCAAAAATAATAGATATTTTTAAAATATATACACACACACACACGTAAATTTTCTAATCTTATAGATAAACTTCTTTCCAGTTAACGAAAAAAAAAACATAAAGAAACTTATGTGCGAGGTTTGAACCTACAGACTACGTCAAACAAAAAAAAAAGGAAAAGAAATAAATTTTCAAGTCTTATAAAATCCTTTGCAGTTAATGAAAAAAAAAAAGGAAATTTATGTGCGGAGTTTGAACCTACAGACCACATGATGCAAAAAAAAAAAAAAAAAAAAAAAAAAAAAAAAAAAAAACGCTATCAACTTACCCACAGTAGAATTTTCATGGCCCGTTCTATCAAGCGACGACATGGAAAAAAATTTCTTTACCAATTATAGATAAATTAAATAACGGTTTGGATTATCGATTGTCGGTAATTATCGAGGGTATTCTGAGACAAAACTTAACTAAGATCACTCCCAGACATATACACTAAAGTTCTGTAAATTAAAAAAAAATATGTTCAGCCGTTTTGGAGTCTATAAAGAACAGGACTACCGTACACACACAGAGACAAATTTGCATTTATATAATTGTAGATAGATAGATAGATAGATAGATAGATAGATAGATAGATAGATTACATAAAATAATTTTCCGGTGGACTAATTCACTAAATATAAAAAAAATTATAATAATATTCTTCATCGAATTTCGTCTGCGTGTTTTTTTTACAATATCACGTCAGCCGTTATTTGGGTTTGACGATGAATGCTCACTTCTGATCTATGTTTGATTTTAAAACATGCAAACGAAGAAACGATTTGCAGCGATTTGGACTTCTTTTATTGTAAATTGAACTCGTTAATAATAATAAAAAAAATGAAATAAAATCGTGAGGTACACCCGAGCTTGAACACGGGATCACTGATCTGTAGTCGAATACTCTACAACTGAGCTATATCTCAGATGCCAATAATTGCTTCTCTTGCAAAGAAACAATTGCTAAGATTGCATTATCTCCCTTGCCGGTGTGATGTATAAACATTTCCCTGAAAATATTATTCTTTTTTTTATCTTATATTTAAAAAAAAACTATTTTTTAAGATCGGATTTTTTCGATTTTCGATACTTATCAAATGAATTTCTGTAAAAACATATCTAAGAACACTGCCAGACATATAAATTACCATTGTATGAAATTTGCAATAGATAAGCGCAACAGTTTGGGAACCTACGAGGAACGAACTTTCACACACATACACACATAGACAAAATTGCATTTATATATATATATATATATATATATATATATATATATATATATATATATATATATATATATAAGAGGCGCAATTATTCCCCTCTCTACCAAAATACAGTAGGTTTCAAACAACAGATGCGACATACAAATTTCTTATGTCTAGCCTATTAGCCACTATCTTACATAGCTTTATAAAAAACTTTTCTAGCCCATCCAAGTGTTTAAATAAAATTCTAGATTATATCCGAGGAGCTACAGTATCACTATTGCATAAACATACAGAGGCAGTAGTCCCGGTTTTTACCCCCTATCACTAAAGTCCTATCATCGCCACCAGTAAACACCGCAGATTGTTATACACAGGGTATGGATACTGTGGTTTTACCCCCCCCCTGTAACTGATTCATAAACTCATAGCACAGCCGTTAAATTCCCGTCCGCTTATTCGAAAAATGATAAATTCTTCCTGAAAATCTTTTGACTTTTCTCATTGGCTTCCACCAGAACGAACCCTTATCCCGGAATACAATCCTATACACTAAAACGAACGATCAAGATACTATCCAACATGGCGTCTACAGATACATGCTTATTTAGCCCCTGGGAATTAATTGCTTCTCTCGCTCCCTAAATGGGGTTTCCAGAGAGAGAGAGGGAGAGAGAGAGACAGAGAAAGAGAGAGAGATAGAGAGATGTGTTTTGTTTACATTCTACCTCAGTATCGAACCGATCGAAACATAGATAGATAGATAGATAGATAGATAAAGCGCTTACTTAGCAGCTTGGAATTAATTGCCCTCCTCTCTCTCTCTCTCTCTCTCTCTCTCTCTCTCTCTCTCTCGCTAAGTGGGTCGACACCGGTATATATATCGTAAACAGAAGTTTGTTTATATTTACGTGATTACTGAAAATGTCATCCTGTGATTAAAATTTAATTAAATTTAACCACATTGTTTGACGCATAAACAAAAGAAATAATCCAAGATGAAGTTTTAAAATGATTACATGTGTTTTACTTTATCAAATAAAAATAAAATGTTGGTTTTGTTCTCGAAAAGAAATAATGAAAAATGAAGTTAACTATTGAATTTTTGTGGAGACGCAGAAACAAAGAAGCAGTGATTTCGCGCATCTGCATCATCATATGCATCCAAGAACAATATAAAATTTAAAATCAAACCAAAATCTTCTTTGTATTGTTCAATGTTTTACATTTTAAATTATAAATTTTTAAATTATAAATTAAAATTTTTTAAATTATAAATTAAATTTTTTTAAATATAATTTAAAAATTTCTTAATTCTAAATTAAAACTTTTTAATTTATAATTTAGAAATTTTTCATTTATGATTTAAAAAATTTTAATTTATAAATTAAAGCACATTTAATCATTTTAAATCTTCATTTTTTTTCATTTCTATTTCATTTGTTATATAACGTAGTGTTTGTATTGTTCAATGTTTAGATTTTATATTATACAATAAAAAAATTTAATCATAAAATAATACACATTAAATCCTTTTATTTGTTAAACAAGATGGTCAATCTTTATACCGGTGTCGACCCAACGTGTCCCTTTTTTGATAACAGGGTTGGAGGTTACTTATACAACTAAACGGCAAAAACAGAACATTTATAAATCACGGATAAAATACTTTTTCATAAATAAACAATAAACAGTACTTTATCTCCACTGGTTTTATGTTATCATAACTTTTAGGATATAATATTTTCTCTGGAATTCTTGGAACGCCATTTTATAAACCATCTTGACATTTTTAGTAAACCTTTAACTTTGGCTGCTAGTTTTCATTTTTTTTTTTTTTTTTTGCCTTAGCTATTTGCTTGGGAATTTTCATTTTTTTAATTGTCTTTGCTATCGTCACATTTTTTAGTTAAATGTACACGTTAAATCGTGTTTGTACTTATATTAGATATTGCTTCACTAAAGATCCAAAAGGCAACCAGACAAAACGAAACAATGGTTCTTGAGGAAACGAAAACGAAAAGGCATGATTTCTTTATTTGATACTTGGATTTTGACACGGACGTTCACAATATGCATAAGTACCATGTTTTATTAAAATCTGAAATACAAATGAAAAGTTTTGTATGAAGTTTATTGGTTAAAAGTTTTAATTTAAAAATAAATCAAATCATTTTTATTTAACACTGTCCGATAAACTATTTCCTGTTTTTTAGTCCGTCAATAATTACAGACTCTCTCTCTCTCTCTCTCTCTCTCTCTCTCTCTCTCTCTCTTTCTTGACGGCTAAATGGATGGCTTTCTTTTTCATATTTCTTTCATTATTCTCTATACAGGGTCGAGCCTGCCTGCCTCCCGACTACTTTTTCGTTTATTTTTTTTTTTCACATCTCTCCACCTGGCCTAACTACTGTGTTATTTTTTTTATTCTTACCCTCGCTGAAATTATATATATATTTTTTTTTAATGGCTGGGGCTTGCTCAATATCCATCTAGGAGTTGGGGGTGTCTTGGGCAGCAGCAGCAGCAGCAGCAGCAGCAGCAACAACAACAACAACAACAACAACAACAACAACCGTACTTTACATTTATATATATATATATATATATATATATATATATATATATATAGGGAGAGAGAGAGAAAAGGAGAGAGAGAGAGAAAAAGAAACAGAGACAGAAACAATAACAAAGGCAAAGGGACAGAGAGAGCGAGGGAGTGCGATAGTGAGAAAGAGAAGAAGAGGGGTTGCCAATTGTTATTTATGCATTGGACTAGTTCAAATTTATTTTTACCTCGTATAATTTATGAGCGTTCCTTGCTTGTTTAGTGAATGCGTACTTTCGCTTTTAACGTGCATGCAACAAAGTTTTTTCTCTTGCTGTGTGTGTGTGTGTGTGTGTGTGTGTGTGTGTGTGTGTGTGTGTGTGAGTTTTACAGTTGAGACAAAAAAAAATTTACTCTTGTCCCCCAAAGCCATTAAAGCCATCGTCGCACTTTCATCTAAAATCGACATAGCAGAAATAATTACCGCAAAAACGTCTATGATCAAAGATTTGTGAGTGCAGTACTTTTTCTCTTAACACACAAACACTCAGTCGATCTATGGGTGACTATATATATATATATATATATATATATATATATATAGTCATCTGCAGACGGACTGTTTCGCTGTATCACAGCTCTTCAGTGAGGCTAGACTAGCAACTACTTCAAGCCAGCATTGAAAATCGAACACCTAGACTAGTGACGTTCAACGTTTTTTATCCTATTGTTCGCAAATCCTAAGGAAATATACTGTTGACCACTTCATTAAATTACTGAAAAGTACATCTTACAAAATCATTCATTTATTAATTGTGATCAAATCAGTTTTTAAATTTTGCAAACAAAAAAAATGTTTAAAAAGGGTTATATTTAATGCGATCCCTGTTCTTAATGCTTTTAATCAAGTATTGATAGTCAATAAGAAGCGTTTTATTTAGTTTCAATCTTTGCGTTCCTCTTGCATTAACATCCAATTTTTTTCTTTTTTTTTTGTAAAGATGTCAGCAATAGTACTAGCAATCTACTAACCAGGTTTTAGGAAAAGATAATATGCTGGACTCAACTAAGCCAAAAATTTGTGGATTTGTTTATCTTATTTATTTATTTTTATTAAATTTTCACCCCAAACAAGGTACAGTGTCACTTTGATGTAGAAGGCTACTATCAGGGACTTAAGTTGCAGGGATACTATGTAGGGAGTTGCGCAGCAAGATGTCTGTCCACATTACACTTGAACTTCTGCATGTCAATATAGTTGGGGAAGCAGGAAATCGGAAGAGAATTCCAGAGTTCTGGGGAAGAAACTATTAGAATAGAAGACTTTCTTACATCTAGGGATCTCTACTGTGTAGGGATGGGACTTTGCTGCTTATCGGGTTTGACAAGGGCATTTATGTTGAGTGCGTACAAGGGCTTGTAGTTTGTGGGAGCATCCATATTAAAATACTTGTAAAACAGGCAGAGGGATGCAACATTTCGTCTGTAGAACAGAGGTTGAAGCGTAGATTACAGTTCAGGATCTATCAGGTTGGTGACTCTCTTTTGAATTTCTGGAGTGATTAGTAGCAGATATACCAGCCCAAATGTGACAACAATACTCCATACATAGGCGAATGGTGGCCTTATAGATGTACAGGATAATTTCAGGCGTAAGTAACTTTCTAGTACGGTAGAGAAAGCCCACTTCATCACAGCAGCCTTGGCAATACTCTCGATGTATCTGTTCCAATTCATGTTCCCTGTGAACGTTAAGCTGAGGAGTTTGAAAGAAGTACTTTCAGGTAATGTATCTTTAGCAATAGCTATTGGTGATTGAGAAGGTGTCTTGTAATTATTGAAGGAAACAAGCTTAGTCTTGGCATTATTAAATGTGATCATCCGTTTTTGTCCCCATTTCACTACAGATTGGAGGTTTTCCTCTAGTGTTTTTGCCATTGCCTTAGATATGTGTTCACTCGTTCTCCCACCCTGCCTGTTATAGAGCATGGTGTCCTCAGCTTATATACCCATCTCAGAAACAATTTCATCAGGTAGGTAATTTATGAATATTAGGAATGATAAAGGTCCAAGGATCGAACCCTGAAGTACACCCGTACTTATATCATATTGTTTAGATGTATGACCGTCAAGGACAACCTGAATTCTTCTCTTATTTAAGAAGGATTTAATTATGTTAAGTATTTGTACAGTTATACCGTATGATCTGATTTTCCTGAGAAGACCATCGTGTCATACCCTGTCAAAAGCCTTAGATATATTTTGGGTTACTGCCCTACCCTTCCTTGCTTTGACTAGTGTATGGTATATATGTTCAGAGATTATAGTTAGGATATTTGCTGTAGAATGGGCTTGCCTAAATCCATATTATTGGTCGATCAGAAGTTTAGCAACTGTAAGGTGATGGACTAGTGCTTGATTAATATATATTTTGGCAAAAAGAGGAAGGAGGCTGATGGGGCAATAATTTAATGGGTCAGTTCTTTCACCAGAATTCTTGCAACTGGTACCATAGAAGCAGTTTTCCAGCAGTCAGGAAAGCAAGATTCATTAAGGCATTTGTTGTAAAGTTTGGAGAGGACTGGAGCAACCTCAGTGGAGAATTTTTTAAATAGTTAAACAGGGATGAGATCGGGACAAGACTTTTTATCATGCACTTAAGAAGGTGATTTTCAGATCATTTAGTCTGATGTAAGTCCGCAAAGAAAAATCAGGGAGGGAGTGGTTTGCTGGGTCCAATGTCGAGTTTGAAGCAAACTGACTGACACGCATGTTAGCCTTCTCAGTTGCCGTGCAAACAACCTCATGATTGTTGAATAGTAGGGGAATTGTTAATTGCCAATTATTTACTACACTGTTGTAGATTTTCCAGAAATCACGAATTCCTCGTTTCTGCGCTTCAATGCATTTTCTGATGTTTTTGGTGTATTCTCTCTTAGCTGTCGCTATTTTTTTCTTTCAATTACTTCTAGCTTCAAGAAACTTTTGTCTGTTTGTACTGAACTTATGTTGGTTAAATCTGCAGTATGCATGCTGCCTTTGAGCAATGGCAAGTAGAAGTAAACCCTTGGGGAGAGTGGGGTTTGTTATAGAAATTCTGCATGGGAATATGAACTTCAATTGCTGCTTTCAACCAATCAGTGGTTTTATTTGCGCACTGTCCTGCAGGAAGAGAAAAGATATTTCTCCATGGGGCATCTCTGATAAGATCCCTGATGGCTTCCCAGTTAGCCTTACTACCTTGTCGTTTTGAGTAATGGCTCTTCAACTTTGGCTCGAGAATTTAGGACGATTTCTACCATTATCACAGCATGATCAACATTCCTGAGTGGCTCTTGGCATTCGTTATACAATCATCAGGAACTGTGGTCAGAAATAGATCTAGAAGTGAGACTTGTTGATTTTGCAGGTCTGGAAAATGTGTTGGAAACGTAACTGTCTGTAATAGGGAATGAGATATAGAGAAGGTATGTGTTATGCTATCAGCTGCATCTGTGTAAGTAGAGAAACTAAGACAATTACTGTGGTGGACATTAAAGTCACCAAATATATGTACTTGTATGCTAGTATCAAGGGAGAGTGCTAAATCTATGCTGTCAGAGACTTGGTTGATTAGAGTACAGTCCTGCATTGAAGGAAAGCGGTAGAGAAAAAAAAAGTAGCTAACACTTTGTTGCAGGTTAAGTCTAAAGTACATAAAGGCCTGGTAGTCTGATTCTAGGTTTGATTCTCTAGTCAATGGGAGGATGTTTCGAATATAGACTCCAAGTCCGTGCATATGTTTGTCTGAGTCCTTACGACAAAGTGGGAGATAACGGCCATGTTTAAGTGGTTAGAGGGGATAGAGGAGTGTAGGTTCTTTTGATATATTCATAAACCTCTTAATTTTGAACTCTTCTGGATAACTTTAAATATTCTTTTTAATCAAAAGGTTTTTCAGGCTTCATAGTATCTTCAGGTTCAAAGTTTGCTAAATCTTGAAACAACAATGGATAATTTGTGTTGATGAGTTCCTCATATCTTCTCTCAAAATCTTCGTTCAGGCCTTCCAGATGTTCAGCACATTCTATAACACATTCTGGACTTGAGTTGATGCTATTAAAATTTTGAAACAATGATAGGGCTTGCTTGTCAAGTTGTGTTTTCCAGTATTTAAATTTATTTATAAAGCCTTTAATCTTTTGTGAGCAAGTAACAAGGTCAGATTTCTTTCCTCTCAGTTGCAAGTTTATTCATTTACAAAAGTTAATAATGTCTCTGAGATAAAAATATTTTTGATTTAATTTCATTCTTATTCAGATTATTAAAATTTTTTTTTTTATCTTTTGTCTTTTGATTTTGAGTAGAGTCAGCAGATTCAGATTTGAATTTTAAGAAGTCCAGTACAACTTGCCATTTAATAACAAATCTATTAATACTGTTACCTTTAGAGCCACCTAACTTGTATGAAGTAGCAATTTTTAAATTGTTCATCTTCACAAAAGTTTTCAAATAATCTGTCATTCAAGGAATTTGTTTTTATGAAATTTATTCTTTATATAGCTGCATCAACAGCTTCCGCCATATTGCCACCAAGATTTTTTGCTGCCAAGTGTTGTCTGTGAATAATGCAGTGTACATGCATTATATGAGGAGCAACAGTTTTCATCTGTGTTACAAAGCCTTTAATCCTGCCTGGCATGGATGCAGCATCATCTGTGCTGATTTGAATCAAATTAGTTCATAGAATATTGTTATTATTCAAATAATTGTTTACTTCTAAAACGTATAGGCACATGCCTTTTGATTCAATATGTGTTTATAGAAATCATACATGCACACACACACACATGCACACACCGTCGGTAACTCACCGGTTACCTGCCCTTGTTATAATCCCCGTTACATCCAACAGGTTGGCATTGTCTATTTCCTTTTACGTTGTCTATCTCTCTATCTCTCTATCTTTTTTCGAACCGTCCATGTTGGTGGACGTAAATTTTATACTCGTCTCAACAGACACGTCTCTTTATCCAAGGTAAGGTTTGAGACTTACGTATACCTCAATGCACTATCGTATGCACAATGAATTTTAACGTATACGTTAATGAACTCTTGTGATCACACACAAGCAACCAGACCCACATATGCACAAAGAACATATATACGCAATGAACATTTTCAACCTCACGCATAAAGGTTTGTACACATACACACGTGTATACAAAACGCTGTGTTTATGTTCTCACCTCCTATAGTTAAATAAAACATCTTATATGCCTGGAGCAACCTCCATATATATACTCTGATTTAGCGTCATTCATTTTAATGTTTTCTTAAATGCACTCATAACATGTGCTATTTATTGTTGATTGTTTTATTACACTGTCCCAATTACGAACGACGACCTTTCACATACTAGTAAATGACCACGTGTCTTCCTCTATAAAGTGTCGACCCTTTAGTAATCAACAGCCTTCTGATAACCGGTAACTCATCCCCACCAAGTGAACTCTCTACAAACGACATCTCCTCCACTTGTTCCCTCTGGCAAACTTTAAAAAAATTGCATTTTTTCTCTGATGTCATTCTGATATAAAAATCTGACTTATGAAAGCAGCAGTGCTTGATTATGAATTGTTGTTTCATCAATTTGTATGTTTTTGAAGAATTTCTATTTATCTTAAACATATTCGGCTATTTCATCTTACCTTCTTGTTACAGGTATTTGTTAAGCATTGCTGCACCTTGATTACCAATAAGGTTTTCAACACAAACTAGCATTGCAGTTTTAATTAGTTTTTCTCTGTATCCTTGTGGTGCATCTACTTTAGCAATCATTTCTGACACAATATAACTAGGCTTTAATGTTTTAACCTGAGAAGCATTCACTTTCGTGAATAAGTCAATTAATTTTACTGGTTGAGTTTTCAATTTTAACTTAAAATATTTTTTCCTTTAACAACAGATAATGGATGCTTTGTTTTCTGGTGAATCTCTTACTTGGCTTTCTTCATGGAATCCTTCCTTATAACAAGACCACATTCAATACAAACTGGTTTATTGCCATCAACTTGTTTGACAAATCCTAATAAAAATATGTCATTACTGTATTGTCTCACTTTTATATTTTTTGCAAGAAGGCCTTTTTCTGCTGCAATTTTCTAAAATCAAACTTGGAAAAGCGCACAGAAACGTATGGAATACTTCAGACTTCGTTTGGACCATCTTGCATGAATCGAGCATCACTTTTTCGAGTGGAATACGAGATTCAAGGAAAGCAGGGAGTCTGTGAAGAATGATGAGAAGTGTAGGAGGAGTAAGGAAGTCAGAACATCAGAGTTGATTGGCCAAATAAAGAATTTCATGGATAAGGACCGTCATGTGTCTATAGAGACCATAAGTACACAGTTTGATGTCAGTGTGGTTATTCTCAAAGTTCAAGGAAAACCTTAGAGGCTGTCGTTATGAGACACACTCACACAAGAGGACTTCTATGGGGCCTTCCAGAAGTTGTTGGAACGGAACAACAAGTGCATTGCAGCTAGAGAAGATTATTGTGAAGGGTGTGTGTACTATCAATAAAACTGCCCACACAATAAAGGCTAGAAAGTTATTGAAGGTATTATTGAATATATATATATATATATATATATATATATATATATATATATATATATATATATATATATATATATATATATATATATATATATGGGGAGAGAGAGAGTGTGTGAAAAAGCGATCGACCCATAAATAAATCTTTCAAAGCGATGAGTGAACTCTTATGAAAGAAAGTACACAATGGTGTTAAGACTGCATCTTCAAGGTGAGAAGTGAAACTTTCCATGAGAAAATTTCACTTCAAGACATAAACCGATTTTTATTAAATGAAAAAAAAAACACAAAAAACAAAAAGGAACTAAAAAAAGAAAAAACAAACAACAACAAAAAAAGAAATTGTGTCCATTTTGCAATGGATGCGAAATCTTGTCATTTTTATAGTGACAGTTATCAAATGATTCTTTTAGATCTTTTTAGTAAACGGATATGATTAGTTAGCTATCTATTGATTGTGAACGAAACTATATGCATAAAGATATTTGCAGCAAAAGTATTGTACTACGTTAGAAAGGACATTCGGAAACTACAGGCAACATACTATCATATTTTTATTTTTATATAATATTTTCCTAAGCAGGTATAACGTTGAGTAATTCACCAATCAACCAATCGGAGATCCTGTAGCATAGTGCATATGAGCGCGTGGGAAAATATCAGCAGCAGCGAAGAATGGCTGGCCTAGAAAGAGATTAACAACAGCAGTAGCAATAGCTTAAAAGAGTGCGTATGCAAATTATGAAGTGGGCGTGAGAAGAAAAAGGGAAAAAAAGAGAAAAATGCGTACCATGTGGAAGGGAGAAGCAAAGTGTCCGTCAAAGAAAATGGACGTGCAGAGTCAAGGAGAATGGGCAGGCTGTGCCAAGCATGCACTCGGAGGAAGGAAAAAACGCTTCCAGGCTAGGTGAACGTATGGCAGCAAAAGATTTTTTTAAGTGGTGTCGAGACGGGAGAGTAACAGTGATAAAAATTTTTGTTAAAAAAGAAAAAAATGCCGACCTGAATTTTCATTTCTTTCTTTCCTTTGCTTGTTTTTAACTGGCAAAGTTACATATATTTTATTCCAACTCACCAATCATCTGTTGTAATAATTGATAGTTGGTTGTTTTTAATTCCTTTTCAGCACTGCTCAAATAAAAGGAATTGTTTAAGGTTTTTACCTAGTAATGGTTGACAGCACTAAAGTAGTCTACCCTTATCTATATATATATATATATATATATATATATATATATATATATATATATATATATATATATATATATATAGATTTGGGTAGAGCACTGTCGTAAGTAATCTCACCCGCTACTTAATTGGCTGAAAAATGTGATGCTCGCTCTTTGTTTATAAACCAAGCGGTTAGATCACTGTAAAAGTGGTGGACGGATGTTTGTTTAAATAGACATTTGGCGAGATTATTTATGGGCGCCGTTCCTGTGGGTTGATCGGTAAAACTGCTGACTATCAACGCGATGGTTCTAGGTTCAATCCTCGGCTTGGTAGAGGTGCTAGTCTAGCAGCACTGATGAGTTGTGATACAACGAAAAAGGACTGTATGTCGATGACTAGAAATATATATATATATATGGCTAGAAATATATATATATATGACTAGAAATATATATATATATATATATATATATATACTTATTTATTGTTAAATAAACATGTTTACATCCCGCTGCTACAAACAGCCATTTGTTTCAATCAAACAACAGATATCATCAGGCAGCGACTTGACTATTCAAATGTTCAATGAATAATGGATTTTTTTTTTTAGGTAGGAACTCTTTAAAAGTTGGAGTTAAAAAACCTTAAAACACAGAACTTTAATTATAAGATGTAAAGAGGGAGGGGAAATCTAAAGAAAACTAATAAAAAATAATGGAGAGAGGATGATGAGGAAGAGAAAAAAGAAATAGAGAGAAAAATATATAGAGGGGAAAAAATAGAGAGAAAAAAAAACAATATAAAGGGTTATTATAAAAAGCAAGGGCTAGAAGAGAAAAAAAAAGAGAATGATGAGAGATAGTTAAATAGAGAAAGAGTGAAAGTAAGAATTTATAGGAAGGGAAGTTTAGAATGTTAAGAGAATAAAGAAAAAGAGAAAAAAAAGAGAAAAAAAATAGAGGGAAAAAGAATTGCGTGTCACCTAATTTATGGACAATTATACATTACAATGACAAGACGCGTTATTACAACAACACAAACGAAAAACACAATCTTAGCGTTAAAAGCGTACATGTCAAAAGTGACAGCGAATGTAAGCAACCAACATATTTATCATCTTACATACGCCCACGAGTAATATCAACGCAGTTTAAACATACGTCTACAATTAAATAAGCTCTTTATACTTAATAATATAATTTAAAGTTCTCAAATAAACGTACGTGAAATATAGATGAATTATACTTGTGTTTATACATGTTTGCGTTTGTGATATATTTGTGTCACGGAGGGGTTCTATATATGTGTATACTGTTGCATTGTGATGTGTTTAATGTGTGCTTGGCACTAATAAATGTCTGTCGTGTTCTTAACATAAATGGACCATATGTATGTATGTATGTATGTATGTATTTATGTATGTATATATGGTGTGGTCAAGGTCTGGTGTGAACTTGTGTTAAAAGCACACAGATGTCTTAGCGTCTTTCTGTGCTTCTCCCAGGCAAATCAACCCCATGTGCATGTCGTGATCACCGCCACGCAGACGGGTCTCTGATGAACGGCGAGTGTACTGCGCCGTATAACTGGACCTCCACTGCCTTGTGGGCCAAGGTTATTTAACCAAAGGCTAAGGATGAGGTAACCCCGACAGAAACCTCCAGAGGAGCTTAGGCCCTGTAAGCTGCGGCATATATGACCCACCAGCATGTGGAATACGCTCTGGTGCCCAGCAACCCAAGTTCCAGTTATGGATCAAATGGCATGGTGGGTGGAGAGGGCTCTTTAAGCCGTGGTGAAGGCCACCTCCCTAAGAGAAGGAAAACTCTGATATAAAACCTGCGATGATTGCTACATCCAATGATGTTGACTTGCTCTTCTTTTTGGATCAATGTGGCAGTTGTTTAGAGAGTGGGATTGTCTCGGTGCAAAGTCTTTCCCCACTATAATAATCCTCATGCACAGGCATTACTCGATATAAATTAGATACACTTTTTACCATCTCGTGTATCTTGATAGCAGGAGGAAAGAAAAGAAAAGGGCTGGCTGTAGCCTAAAACGGCAAAACATTCAATGAAGTTGGAAAATATGATTATAAACGTGAATGGCAATAAGGGAACTGGAATTTCAAGGGCCTAGCCCGGCAGGTGTTTCAGCACTCAACAGCCTGGACCCGATCGTCATCATGCTACTGCAAGGGAATATATGACAATGACCATTGGCTGTTTGAACGTGCGGACGCTGCTTGACTTGCCATCAGCAATAACGTGTCCAAAGCATAGATATGCTCTTGTATCTAAGGAACTTCAACGTTATGACATGGACATAGTTGCTCTGTCTGAGACCAGGCTGGCTGATGAGGGACAATTTTCTGAGTTGGCTGGGGCCTACTCCATTTTCTGAAGTGGTAGAGCGGATGGATGTAAGAGGGAATCAGGTGTGGCTTTTGCTATAAAGGCATAAATTCTTTCTAGCCTGGAAGAACTTCCCTGTGGTGTGAGTGTCTGGATCATGACTATGAGGTTACCTCTGGTAAATGGTCGTTATATAACTTTTTGGAGTATCTATGCGCCCACTATGGATGCAATAGAAGATGAAAAGGTTGCTTTCTACCTTGCTTTGTGCAGTGTAGTTAGACGCATTCCCTCTGCTGATAAGATCTTAATTCTTGGAGATTTTAATGCTAGGGTGGGAAGAGATTTTGAAACCTGGGATGTGCTGGGTAAACATGGAGTGGGCAAATGTAATAGCAATGGTCTGATGTTGTTGCAGTTTTGTTCAGAGATGGGTTTTAAAATCGGTAACACCGTGTTCCAGCAGAAGGACAAATACAAGACGACTTGGATGCATCCTGGTTCCAAACAATGGCACTTGATAGACTATGTGTTAGTCAGAAACCGTGAGATGAGGGATATCTGCAGTGTTCGTGTCATGCAGGGTGCAAAGTGCTGGACCGCCTATCGGTTGTTCCGTGCAAAGATTAAGTGTGTTGTGAAGCCCAAGATGAGGGGAACTAGTGTGGCTATCCCAAAGCGACTTAATGTTACCGTCTCAGGGACAATATTGTGAGGGAGAAACTAGTTAAGGAGATGGAAGAGATTGATTGTGAAATACTTGGCCTGCTTTTAAGGAATCTGTCTATGAGGTATGTGAGAGAGTATTAGGTTATTGTGAGCGTAAACATCAGGATTGGTTCAATGAGAATGATACTGAAATTCAGGCTCTGCTTGATTCAAAAGCCAGGGCATTGCATGCTTATCTCGGGGGTGGTTTGACGGATAGTGAGCAAGATCGATTGAGGGACAAGTTTAAGGCAATCAAGCACGAGGTGCAGAAGAGGTTGCTTAACATACAGGATGAATGGTGGAGGCAGAAAGCTGAGGAAATACAGCTCGCCTCGGATTTGAACAACACCAAGGTCTTATACAGCCTACTGCGTGCAGTTTACGGACCATCCAGATCACCTATCACTCCTCTGCACTCGAGGAATAGTGGGGATCTTATTCGAGACCCTACCAACATTCTTCATAGATGGAGGGAGCATTTCGATGACCTCCTGAACAGACCTTCTTACATTGATCAGAAGTTTGTTAGGTCGATTCCTAGCAATCCGGTCAAGGATATCTTGGCAGAGGTTCCTTCTCTCCAGCTGAGCAGACAATCAATTGACTTCATTAATAAATAGACGATTTCACAGAATCGATGACAATAAACTTATGGGAGCGTGAAACATTCGTTGATCATCATTCAATCCCGGTAAACATCGGGTCTCCCTGCTAGTAAGAATATAACTGTTCATCTTTTCTTCTCTATATTAATAAAGTAGCCACAGGAATTCCCCTCTGGACAAAAGTATCGTAGGTTTGCAACAATAGATGCCACATACAAGTTCAATACAGCTAGGCTAATAGCCACTATCTTATGTAGCTTTCGAACACCATTTCAGCACATTCAGTCATGATAATAAAATACTACATTACATCCTACGAGCAACACTATCACAATTGCAACATCGTTAGAGGAAGGAATCCATATTTTTCTCTCTAAATATTTAGTCCTACCACTGCTACCAGTAGTCACTGGGAGGAATTCTACACGTTCCACAGATTCTATGATTACACCAACCGTAACTGGCTCATACATATTTAGATCTAACATTATCTTTTCTAATTTCTGATTTATAAATAATAAAGCCTCCCTTACCAAAGTACATCCATTCTGATAATTATCTTATTCTGGAATCCAGGTCTTCACTTTATAAACGAACGGGTACTAAAATTAAAATATGGTATTATTAAGAGACATATTCTTTTGTCCATCATCAAGTTAATTTAATGCATAGGTCATTTCAGTCATGTATGGAAAAATACAAGAGAGAGAAAATCATTAAACGAACGTTCAATAAACAGTTTACTTGCTTTCTTTTACAAAGCCGCCGTCATCGCCAACCTCGTTATCAAAACAACAAAAAAAAATTACACAGCCCTAGCGATCGAGTTTTTTTTTTACCATTGTATACACTTTGTAATACAGACTGGTATTCCGTTCCTTTATTTTTTTTTTTTACTCCAGTTTACATATTGTCTTTTGTAAATTTTAACATTATGCTTTCTTTAAGAACCTTTAAAACATTACAACACTCCACTTCGTCGTCGTTGCTGTCGTCGAAAATCACAACAAAACAGCTTCCCTCAATTTATTAAACCTTTCGCTCGTGTTTTTATCCCATTGAAAACACTTCGCACTACAGACACCCCATTCGTTCGTTTTCTTTTCTTTTTTTTCTTTTTTGAAACACATTCCGTAATACAAACATGGGTGTGCCCTAACAATTGGCAACCCCCTTACATATTTTTACCTTTTCGGCTTTTTTCAACTAATTCTGCAGATTATTATCGCTTAGTACATTAAGCTACTATATTATAGAACATTGGCACAAACAATTTCCCCTTCTACATCTTTAAATATATAGCTTTTTTTTATATTTACTATAATGTTGCATGTTAAATGGAAACCCCCTTTCCAAATCTTTAAATGTACAACCTTTCTTGGTAGCCGAGGGTCCAACCGATAATAATCCGTACAAATAGTTAAAAAAAGACGACAAGGTCAACTTTGGTAATGGGGAGTTCCAATTGTTCAGATACACCCTAATATGGTTTAGCGGACCTGAACAATGCTGATCCTAGCCTTTAGATTTCATCTTTTCAGTTTTTCGATTGCAGGCATAACTTTCAGATTACAAAAAAAAAAATTTTTTAAAGAAGAATTTGTGGACCTGAACAATGCTGCTCCTACCATTTACTTTTTTTTTTTTTTTCACTTTTTCGTAAATTTTTAAGGCAATTATCAGCGCTTACAGGCTTAAATTTGAAATTATAACGTTCTACTACAGTGAACACCCAGTTTTTGACCACTCCCTTTGTTAATGCTGTCACTAGCATTTAGATTTTTCCTTTCCAATTTTTTGCAAATTTCTACAACACTTATCATAGCTTACACACTTAGCTTTCATATTACCAGAATACGTTAGAAAAAATTATATACACCAACAAAAGAGGGAAACATTTAACGGCTAGGGGCAGCATTAACAACTGACGTGCAAAAAAGTGTGCGTTCCATTTATTAGAATGTTATCATTACAAATGGATCCGATTATTATAGTCATTACAAATACTACCATAAATTTCTTTTTTAATATGAAAATTAAGCCTGTACTCGATGATAATCACCGGGGAAAAAAATTATGACAAAGTAAAAAAGAAAAAAGTGTAAAGGCAACAGGAATCATTGTTCAAGTCTGCTGCAGTGTTTTTTGGTTGTTGTTTTTTTTCCTGTGATACAATGTTCCCTTTAGAATAAATGCACTGGGTTATAATTAATTTTTAGTTAATTCTTTTATTTTCATTATAGATTAAAGGCGGACGGTAACACCTGCTATCTAATAGGCCACAATATCCTACTTTTATTTGACACGTTAGGTGAAAACACAGAATAATCACATCACATAATCAAATCGCTATGTTAAGAATGGATTTATAGATATTAACGTTGTTACTTCAGCATGGTACATTTATTTTGGCCACGGGCACCAGTGCCCACTATTTTACTGGGCCAGCAGTGATTCCCACTAACAACTGTAGTTTAATTGGTTTAATTGTTTTTTTTTTTGTTGTTTTTTTTTTACGAGCCGGGGGCGTACTTCCACTGAGTAACACCAGTACACGGGTCCTGCTAGAGAAATTATAATTTGCACAACTTTGACTTCATCAGCGCGTAGAAAAAACAATATTTAAAAAGTTTCACAGCTTACAAATAGGACCGTTTCAGTTAATACAGCAGGTATTCATTCTTTTATCAACAGCATCTATATAAAGTTTCATTTGACACCTGAGCAACACTGAAAAGGTCAAGTAATAGTTTTATAAACTGAACTATTAAAATGGCAAGCACACATTTATTTTTAATGCTTTTCTGTTTAAATATGCTCAGATTTGGTTTGTAACAAGTAGTAACGTGGCCTTTCTTGAATAATATTCTTTTAACAATCAAAATATCTTAAAAATAATAAAAGCTTCCAGTTTATTCAAAGCGTGTGGAACAATTTTACTTTAAGCTATGTAACTGTGCATAAAATATATGACAAGTAAAATAAATAATTAAGGTGGATGTGAGTGCGTTTATGTTGATCTCAATGCTTTCATTTCATGTCAGCTCTGCATATAACCCATTACAGCAATGAAAAAAAAAACATAATCATCAAGGTAACCCATAAAGCATCTCTATATTGAACTACACTGATAACAGCCTTTTATGATCATTTGAAGACTTCATGATGTTTATTTATGGATTTTGCAGATCCTGAATCCAAATAAATTTTCTTACAACTGAGGTATGATGACCTTTACAGAAAAGAAGGTCAATGTTTATTGCTTTTCTAAACCCCCAGTTCCCAAGGGAATGCTTTTTCTCTATTGATTTTATTCACTGGTCAGATAATACTTGATAATATTGTTTGAGAAGATTTTTCTTTTTTTCGCTTTTTCTTTGAGTTGTTCTGTTTTGAATATCACATTCGAAGTGACCTTTCTACATTCATGAATCAGAAATCTGTTTAATATTTACTTCAAAATGGTTTTTGCTTTATTTGTGTTAATGGCAGATCAACCTTTTTGAGGCTATTTGATGATCAAATGCAATACCTGTTGATTTGGTTTGTCTACATTCAATGATTGATTATTGCTGCCACATTTGGAGATTTTCTGGCTTAACAACGTACAAAATCGATTTCAGAATCTATAGCAATGGTCAAAGATTCATTATTTGAAAGTACTTCTTTTAAACTCCTCAGCCTAACGTTCACAGGAAACTTAAGTTGGAACAATTACATTGAGAGCATTGTCAGGACCGCTGCGAAGAAGGTAGGCTCTCTCTACTGTGATATAAAAAAATTGGCTAAAAACATAATTCCTTCACCCTCAACTGGCCACTTTTCTACAGGGAGGGGTCGCTTTTTTCGCCGATATTTTCAAAAGTCGTCATCTCTTCGATTGTCTAGCCTTAATTCAAACATACGTCACTTCCGGCTCGGCGATGGATAGAACAGTAAACACGTCACGTTTTTGTTTCACGTTGTGTTCCTCCTTCGTGGTACGGGTTCGAGCCTGCCTACCTACTACTACTTTTTTAATTTTTTGCTCAACACACACCTCCAAACACCCTGGAAACGCCGGGCACTCAGGCTAGTGATTTCTAAAGTTGAAAAAGAAAATTAGTTCAGTGCCATCATCTGAAATTGAAACTAAAGCAGTCAGCCTCGGTCTTTATTTAATGCTTCAGCCACAATCGTAACCATCTGAGCTGTCTCCAAATGAATAAAAAAAAAAGCTACAAATTAAACGACTTCAGCTAAAAATGTTAGCCAAGTTCACTGTCTCCTTTCTATTTTGACCTCTTGGCAGCTATTTTTGCAGGCTAAATACCAAATTGAAAGTGAGCAACATAAACAAATACCCTATATATCCAATTCCAAGTCTGTAGACCAAATATTCTACAAGCAGTTTGGTAACGACTTTTCGCACACACACTGAGATATGTGCATGTGAGTACTACGTTTTTTTTTCTAAACAGTTCACTTCTTGTAAGTAAAAAATACTTGAGATGAGATCGAAACCAAAACCTAAAGGCAGTGAACCAAGTACGATAACCATTAGGCGAGCTTGACACGATCTTTAAAAACTTTTTTCAAATCTATTTATTCTTAACATAATGTGAACAATTCGCGCATGCACATTTGTGAAACAATTGACAAACAGATAAAAATCCGATGCCCGCTCCAAGTACCAATTTTTCAAGTTTGATCTCTTAGCAGCCGTTTTGAAAATAGATTAAAAAATTTTCCACATGTCTGAATATTCTATATACCGAATTTCAAGTCTGTAGATCATATATTCGTTGAGTATATAGGTTGAGAAGTGTCTTCACACACACATTCTCACTTTTATAGATATGTATGTATATAGATAGATAGATACATACATAGAGAGATAGATAGCTATATATAAAAACATTTCCATGAGATAAAACATTTGCATCCTAAAACACATTTGCATCCTAAATTCTACACAATTATGCAGGATGTAGAAACTATGAATTAAGCGTAATAGTTAAACGAAACCAAACATTTATTAAGAAAACATAAAAAATGAATAAAATATATAAATCAAAGTGTAGTATCTGCTCTGATTCTACACTTAAGTTAATTTCTCCTTAGTTAATGTAGGGGAAACCCTTCTATACTAAAGCAAATTTTTTTTTCCTACTGCCACAGTGTCCATTTTTGGGGAGCTGGTTTTCCCTCACATTAAAAAGTCCTTGTGTCACATATTGCTCTTTTGGGGAAGCAATTAAATACCAATAGAAAAAGTAGGCTTTTAATATCAATGCCAGAACGATAAAAATACTCAACTTTATAGGTATAATAGATTCATGTTTCTCTCCTCCAGTTGACTTGTTGTGTATGATTTACTAGAACTTACTGTTTTGGTCCCCTGACAAAAGGAGGGCGGACCTGTAAATTCATCCTTGTCCGTTCGTCCGTTCATCTGTCCGCACTTTTCTCAATAACTACGCCTTGGAATTTTTTGAAATTTTGCACAAACATTAAACATGATATGAGTAAAAAGTAACAGAATGGATTTTCCAGGAAAACTCCGGTTGCCCTGTAGGGGTGCCTTTCGGTTTAAAAGGGCTAAAATAGATACTTTTGTGCTTATCAACAAAAATTGATGCCTTGGATTTTTATAATACTTTCTGAAAAATTGTAACTAACTGATTTCTATATGATTTTATTTGTCTATACTTCGTGATAACTCTTGGGGGTGCACCAAGGGCTCTTTTAGGGCTAATAAAAACACTCCATTTTTGGGACTATTTTACCATATTTGTCCAAAATATTCTGTGTATGTCTATTAAGCAGTTTTGCATGGTGCTGAACTCAAATTTAAATCTATTAAGGCCTTAGGGACTTTTAGGGCTAGATGGAGGCGGGGGGTAAATGATGGACTTAGTCATTTCTTCTTTTTTTTTTTTGCATGATGCAGAACTCAAATTTACATATGTTAAGGCCTAAAACTGTTTGTTCATTTTCACCAAGATCTGACAACCCCTGGGGATTTTTGAGGCTAAATGGGGAGGGGGACAAATGCTGAACTTAGTCATTTTTTTTATACCTCGTTCACTGTGCATTCATGGGGGGACCATGCATGCGTCACTTGTTAATCTTTAATGTTATTCTTTTTTTTAATTATTATTATTAAAACATGTTGAAACCCTGCTGACACCCATTTCCTTGTGAATAATTTCCGACAAATAATTAGGATATCACTTTTGAATAATATTTGTCAAATGTAATCAGAACAATATTCATAAAGGTTGGTAGCATAAAGAAAACGCCTGACCTCATTTTAATCAAATCAGTCAGTGGGTCAAACTTGCAGATTATCAGTTATAGCAGAAGTAGGCAGTCACCGATTTTAGATTAAACTGCTGACTTTCATTCTCAGGCTTTTGTGCAGTAAATACTGTTAACGTTTTGACTAGTTTTACTGGTTGAGATTTTGTGGTGTGAAGATATCATGATAGACAACGTAGGCAAATAATAACAAAGGCAGATAACAGACTAAATTGATTTTATTGCTGCATGTTTTTTGATCTCTACGGTTCATCCACTTTGTTGGAAGAATCATTTGGTTTTGGGTTTTTTTTCCGTGATGCGACAATCTATTCGGCAGTCTTTTAACTCTTATTCCTTTATTTTGTTTTCACATTCCATTAGCGATGCTTCTGACAAAGGGGGAAGAATTACTGTTATCTGGGTCAGAAATCTATCCATCTAACATTTATCGTTGGCTGATTTTGACATTGAAATTGTATTTTTAGTTTCTTACATTAAATGGCTTCATGCCTTATCTGGGGTGATTTCCACAAAAAGAAATATCCGTCTTTTTCTCTCATCCGGTAACTGCAAAAGAAAAGAAAGCTAAAAAAACAATGTTATATGGCTAGGGTGTTCTTTAATCTCCACGTTAATTAACGTATTTAATAGTTTTATTGGTTGAAATTTTGTGGTGTTAACATATCATAATAGGCAGCGTAGATATTAATGACCAAGACAGATCCTAAGGCAGATTTATTTTGTATCATTGCTGGGATGTTTTTGGATCACCACGGTTCGTCCACCTCGATGGCAAAATCAGTTGGTCATATTTATGAGATGATGTCGCAGTTGAAGTTTCCATTTTCCTCTCTTCCCTGGTATCAGCAATTATGTACAATACAAAAGAAAAAACTGAAACATGTTTTATTCCTTCATTCCATTAATTTTTATTCAAACTAGCTGCAATCGAAAGTTTTCAAATCGTTTACTTCAGCAATTACATAACCTTGTAATTTTTGGTGTCGAACCATTACTTATGGAATATTTTCCAGACAAAGACGCTTAAAGGACGACTTTTAATCTACATCTTATGATGAACTTTCACAATTAATATTCTTAATTTTATTGACACTAAGCATCCCAAATGACCATAAATATTTGTTTTATTATAGGTGATAGTAGCAGTAGCATCAGCATGGCTAGAATATTCTTTAATTCCCACATTAATTAACACTTTTACTCGTTGTAATGTTGTGGTGTTAAGATATCATGAAAGGCAGCATAGGCAGATAATTAAAAAAGGTACGGACATATATTGCAATGTGCCTGTTAGACTTCTGCTCTAGATTTCAGAGTGTCGCAACTTCTACCAATATCTTTTTTGACATTAGTAATTCTTGTCATCACTGTCCTGAAACAACCTGAAATTGACAAGTAAGCTATTTGAATATAATAATAAAACACTAAAATTGTGTATTTATCAACTTGAGGTCGTTTTGTTCAGACAAGTTCCCGAAAATTTACAAAATTAAATTTCACTTGCTAGAAATTGCAAGATTGACGTTCTTTCTTTTTTTTTTTTTTACCCGAACAAGGCATATTGCCATTTGCATGTAAAGTGATACTATTTGGAGTCATGTCTAACATTGGATTGTGGGGAGTTGAGCAGCGAGATGTCTGTTCACATTACATTTAGACTTCTGCATGTGGGTACAATCAAGGAGGCAGGAAAAAGGGACGGAATTAACAAGTCTAGCAGTCTAAGGGAAGAAACTATTACAATAGAAGGCTTTCCAGGATCTAGAACCTCAATAGTGAAGAGGGGGATTTTTCTAATTGTTGGGTTAGTCGGGAGTATGTATGTCGAGAAGTTTCAAGTGCTATGAGCTTATCAAAACACATTCCATGTAAAACAAGTACAGGGATGCAACATTGCAGTGATGGAACAGAGATTGGAGTTTGGTAAATAATGTTGGATATATTAGATTTGAGATTTTTTTACCCTGTCTAAGCGGAAGATACAAGCAGTAGATGCACAAGCCCAGATATTGTTTTGTAGAGACATAGAATACTCTAATATGTGAGTAATTTTCTAGCAGTGACTGTTGCTTTTTTAGAGTTTCACATCGTCAATATCTGTAACAGAAACTTTCATGTCATGAATACATTAGATGTCATCATAACAATGCAATTTGCAATCCCCTTGGATACATTTGGGCGGAGTGAATAAAAAATAAGAGGCATTACTTTTGAAACATTCTTTGTATAACGTGTTTGTGTATATATATGCACTATTTTGGAACTTGATTTGAAAATAATTTAAATCATCAAAAATACATATAATATATATACATGTCACAAAACACGTGTCAGTAGATAATTATATTTTAAAAACAATATATATGCCGCTCCCATGTGGGGGTACCAAATTGGTTAAAGGGAAAATTATTCCTGACTTGCATTTAGGTAAAAATGCACTTTCATAAATAATTGAATTCATTCAAAACGTATCGCAAAAACAACAACAAATAACATCTATGTAAATCACGATATATCCGAACAGTCGTGTAAGGAGGACGAGTGATAAGGGTTTAGGCTTCTTACCATGGTGTTCCGATTTCGAATCTCGCTAGATTCAGCCACTCTGATGAGTAATAGACGACGAAACACATGCCAGTGGATAATTATATTTTAAAAACAAAATATATACCACTCCCCATATTGGTTAAAGAGAAAATTATTTCCGACTCGTATTTAGGTAAAATTGCACTTTTGTAAATAATTGAATTCATTCAAAACGTATCGCTAAAACAAATGACATCTCTCTCTCTCTCTCTCTCTCTCTCTCTATATATATATATATATATATATATATATATATATATATATATTATATGTTTTTTGGTAAAATATATTTTTTCAATTACATTTCACTCTTTGTGTATACCAATCCTTTTTATTTAGAAGCTCAATATATGTTAAATATAACAACAGAGCAAATATAAAAGAATAACAATCTAGTTACATTCCAAGATCCAAATATTTATTTTTCATGCAAAACAGCTTGGTACAATTTTTTACAGTTCTACTTCGCTATGCAGAAACAAATGACTATTATTATGCTAATACTGTCATTTTTCACGCATATATTCTTCAGAAAATTAGAAGTCATTTGCTTAAAAATAATAAAAGATTCAACATCGTTTGCGTGTTCCGACAGCCATCTTTGTTTATATTGTAAAGCTAGAAAGCTTTATTCAACGTATGAATTAAGGCGTTTTGAATTTTTTTTCTACAAAGAAATTACTTACTATTATTAGGCAAAAAAAATTTTCAAAGCACTTTAATTCATACGTTTGGTAAAACCTGTCTAGCTTTTTGTCAAAACACACAAATGATGTTGAGTCTTCTGTAATCTATTTTTCTTCTTGCAGCATATTATTGCCATGCCGTTTTTCTATTTAAGCAAAGAATTTCTAATTTTTCTGAAGAGTATATGCACTGAAAAAAGACAGTATTGACATAATAATAACTGTTTGTTTCATAACGAAACGGACCTGTAAAAATGTATTGAAATTTTAACATGATTGGGGAGCTGTTTCACATGAAAAATAAATATTTAGATCTTGGAATGTAACTATAATGTTATTCTTTTATATTATATTATATTATATTATATTACATACGTACATACATACATACATGATGATTGCAACGTCTTGTCAGACGAGTGCCACTCCCTCAGACATTTAAAATCCATGAGCCCAAATACCTGAGGGAGTATCTATACAAAGATGATATTACAGAGTCTTAGCTTTGTACGACAGCTAAGTCTCTCTCTCTCGGTTCAAAATGTTGAGATCCAGCAACAAGCAAGAGCAAGATAGCCAGCAACAAATTAAACTGCAGACCAGCTTAATGCGGGTAATGGTCTTCCGCTTTATGGTTTTTTAAATCAGAGATTTGCTTCTCCTAGAAAGGTTGCCTTCACCACGGCTTACGGGAGCCCTCTCCACCCCAATACACACACACACAACACACACACACACACACACACACACACACACACACACACACACACACACAAATATACACGGTGCTAGTTGGCCGTTGACCCAGAAAAAGAGTTCATTCGCCTTTGTGTGTCAGGTCATGTCATATGCTACTGGTACCATGTAACCCAGTACTACCTACCTACCTACCTACCTACATACATACATACATACATACATACATACAAACACACACACACATACACACACATGTATGTATGTATGTATGTATGTATGTATGTATGTGAATATATTAAGAACTTGAAGCATAAAATTGACTGAATTCGGCATTAAATAACCTAAAAACGATTATGTCTTAAAAGGAACAACCAAGCAATCTTTTGCGTCTATATTTCCATTCTACAATATTGAACACTTTGGAAATGAAAGCCAAAAAAACACTAAGTAAATCTGCTATTTTTAAATCAATCATGGACAGAATGCTAAGCCTTCAAAATTTCACAAAGAAAATAATATTTATAAAAACTGTGTTAGTTCTGTTATTTTTTTTTTCGTTTTCAAATGGAAACCAATCTTTCTAATTTTATATTCACTTTTATGCATTTAATATTAAATTTACTTTTTAATTTAAAAGTTACAAATTAAATTATTCAATTGTCAAATATGCATCGGTCATTGCAATGAAATAATTTAAATAAAAATTTGATTCACGGATTATGAAACTATTCAATTTTTTTTTTTTTTGGTACAAGAGTCATAATTGATATTAAATTAATTTTTCAATTATTCATTTTTATCTTTTTGCATAAGTCCGCAAGTTATAACTGCAGCAGTTTGCCTTAATAATGTCGATTTCAGTGAGAATATGATACCAATACCTCAATGTTTATATAAAAAGATCGTTTTACAAAAATAAAAAAAAATTCTTCTAAGTCTTTCATAGTAAAAATTGTGGTACTTTCAATGAAAAATTACCTGTAATAGTTATAAGTTATTTCCGTTTATTAGAGCCCTTCACTGGCGTAAATTTAATTTTTTAAGCCACTTGATGTACATAGCTAATTATAATTATAAAACGAAACCTAAAAGAGACTCCATTTTCAACGTTCAATATTTGTGAGGCCGCCAACAGCATTTTTATCTCTTGTGCATTGCTGTGTCACTTGGAATGTGTGTATTTCAGGCAAACTTGAAACACATGTTACAATAATTTTTCTGATACTATACTTTTCCATGCTAATATACTAGTGTTTAGTTTTAAACATAATCATTATCTAGATATTAAAATACGAGCAACTCAGACAATTTTCACATAGTTATAAAAACTTTTCGTTCTATCACATAAAATGAATTCAAACATATTGCTAAGGTCTCTGGATAAATGGTCAAACCATTCTATCGCCCCAAAAAGTACCTGATTACTTATACACTCTTCTATATAAGAGTCAGCTATATCCTGAGATGGAGTACTGCTGCCACATCTGAGGAAATGTCACTCAGAGAACTTTTTGTTGGCTAGAAGCAGTTAAAAATCGACTTCAAAATTATATGGGAAGGATATCCCTTTCTTATATAAAGACGTTGCTATTCTTTCCCTACTCTTTCTTATTTCCATGGTAAATGTTCGATTAAGTTCTAATCTCTACATTCACAGCAAGAATTCGTTCTCTACTACCGCTACAAAGATCTTTTCTTTCTTCTTTTGTCTATCTAGAACCAAACGGAACTTCTGTGAACAGAGTTTATTTCCGAAAACATCCCATCTATAGAATACATCATTTAAATCTAATTCAACAAATACTTGTCATAAACTGTCCTCATAAGCAATCAAACCTCTGTGAAACACTTTACAATGGGATTGTCGCCTTTCTGGCTACGACACATTCGTCTGCAAGTTAAATGTTAACAAATACTTATCGGGCATCTTCTTAAGTAATAAAATTCTGCTAATTCCATCCATCATTTCCAATCGTCACCTGCTATTATTTATTATCTAACTGACAATCTTCTTAATCCTTATCCTCGAGTGGTTTTTGGCCTTAATTAGTATTGATTCATTAATGTAAACAGAATTTATTCTGCAACAAAAAATGGATGAATTATGTTTTTTTCCGTATAGGGTTTTCCTTGCAAATCGGAAATGGTCACTCTAACTTCATTAAACAGTGGGAAAAAAGAGAGGGGACAATCTTCCTTGTGGCTTTCAAGAAATCATCTAACTACTGTCCCTGATTCTCAAAGGGACCGAAGTAGTCACTAAAAGAGACGGTTGAAATCAATATGGCCTGGAAGCAAATTGGTCAGTGTGGTACTAAATCATGTATCAGGAACTGTTTTCCAAGAGAAAAAAATAATGATCATCGTTTATGACTGCTAGGGAATTTCTAAGCAATAATACATTCTTATATTTAGCGCCAAACAACCGATCATTTTTTTTTTTGATTCAGTAGAGTTATTAAAACAAAAGAATTCCAAAAGCAATAATCAAACGAATGACGATGGAAGGAAGATTTCTAGATCTTACTTGATAACAAAAAAGTGAAGCAGAGGGAATATGGTGAAGAAAAAGGTGATTGTACATGAATGGATAGTCTGGTGGAAGATTAATAATCTTTGACTTACTTGTTGTTTCATCAAATACTTTTGCATGCAAAATCCGATCCCGCATTTTGCTAATCCCTACCCTCTGAGGAGAAGGAAAGTATTTCTTCGAAACTCCGCGGATTAAGGACTATTCACTTATCTAGTGTTTCCTTTTCAGATTAAATATGTTTTTAACTCATTTCAAAGTGTTTTTTAACATGTTTTATTAACTGTTTGCTCGTATTATTACCTCTATCTCCTATTTGGTTTCATCGAGCTTTTACATTTGGCTGAGATAACTTTATAAATATTAATTCTTTAATATTTATGATATACTTTAATTTTACCATCTTGGATCATTTTGGTAAATTTAATTGTAACTTTTATTTTTTATATATATATATATATATATATATATAAAGGGGGTTTAAAGATCTCAAGCAAAATCGACGAACTGAGATATAAGCTCTATTTTCTTTTCAATAAAGTTTATTTACACGAAATAAATAAATGAAATTACTATTTCAGTTTCTTAAATTATTTAATGAAATAAGTTTTGACACTAAAACCACGTTTTCAAAAGAAATAATGGTACTTATGCAAAGAAGCAACCGCGCTATTTTTTAAAGTATTTTTTAGTTAACTTCAAAATTTACGGTATCTTTTGTTTATTAAATTGTTAGGTAGAAATTCAGAATAGTTAAATATCGCCGTCCCCATGTTAAGAAACGTTTCTAAATAATAACGCTATTATTTCAGCACTCTACTTCCTTTGCATACTTACGGAAATAATAAAAACAACTCATAGCAAGTTACATCGTATGAGTGAAACGACGAAATTAAAACTGTCGGAGAAACAGCTTCCATCTTCATGAACTTAAGCTGCAATTTTAGCACTCACTTACTTATAAAGATGGCCACTTTATTTTTCTGGCATAGATTTCATCGACACATGCTTTTCACGTGTACATCTATGAGATATTTTTTTCACTAAAACATGGTTTAAATATATTGCCCTAAAGCGTTAAAAATTAATAAGGTTAAAAAGAATAAATAATTTACCATAATCAAAAAAAATGTCAAGATTCATTTGAAAAATAAATATTTATCTTTAAAAGATAAATGAACATTTCTTTAAAATAAGAAAAAAAGCACATATAGTTTTAGCTTTCTTAAATTTAAAATTTTAATAAATAAGTATACTATTAAGAAATATAAATATCTCTTACTTTACTGTATTTTCCTAGCAAGAAATTATTTTTTTTAATTGCACGTTTTAAATGAAAAATAATTCCTTGTCTTTAGAAAAAGAAAGTAGCCACTTTTGGACGATTTCGGTAATTTCCCTCTGCAATTTGATACAGCAGAAAGACTTCATTTCATAACATCAGACTTTATTTCATGACATCAGCAATTTATGTTACTTTAGTGCAAGGACTATCTTTATGTAGGTCACGGTTTTAATTTTTTTTTTTTTTTGGTTTAATTGCCTCCCCACGAGAGCAGAGTAAGACGCAAGGTTGAATTTTTAATTGGAGGGGGGGGGGCAAATCAACTTCCTAAAAAGAGACACTCAGTAACAAAAATAAAAATATCATGAAGGACTTCTCCTCCATTAACCGACACCAAAAACGTGTAGTGCAGCATCAATACAGATACTACGCTTTGATCTTGGCCCGCACAGACGGTTTTAATTTATCAATATTCTGAAAAATCAATGATTATTGTGAAAATACAAACATTTGCACAACTAAAATTTAGAAATTCACAAAGTTTATAAAATATTTTATTTGGGAGCATCAATACATAAATGGATGGTCACATTCAATGTTGCCAAGACTAAACTTGTTTCCTTCAATAATTACAAGAAACCTTCTCTACCACCAATAGCAATGGCCAAAGATTAATTATCTGAAAATACTTTTTTTAAACTCCTCGGCCTTACGTTCACACGAAACATAAGTTGGAACAATTACATTGAGAGCATTGCCAGGATCGCTGCAAAGAAGGTAGGCTCTCTCTCTCTACCGTGCTAGAAAGCTACTAACGCCCGAAAGTATTCTGTACCTCTATAAGGCCACCGTTCGCCCATGTATGGAGCATTGTTGTAATATTTGGGCTGGTGAATCTGCTCCTAGTCTCTCACTCCTAGACAAGGTTAAAAAGAGAATCACCAACCTGGTAGGTCCGCAACTGTCATCTAAGCTTCAGCCTCTGTCCCACCGACGAAATGTTGCATCTCTCTGCTTGTATTTTAATGGAGAATGCTCTGACAAACTGCAAGCACTTGTGTCCCCACGACATAAATACCCCCGACAAACCCGTCAAGCAGCTAAATCCCACCCCTACACAGTGGAGATTCCTAGATATAGGAGAGCTTTCTACTCCATTAGTTTCTTCCCCAGAACTGCTAAACTTTGGAATTCCATTCTGGCCCCCTGCTTCCTCAACTGTACTGATATGCAGAAGTTCAAGTGTAACGTAAACTGACATCTTACTGCCCAACTCCCTACATAGTACCCCGGTAGCTTATGTCTCTGATAGTAGCCCCCTACACCAAAGTGGCAATGTACCTTGCTTGGCATGAAAATGTAATAAAAAAAATACAAGGGCGCTCAATAAGTAATGCTCCTCGTCTACTTCTCATGAGATTAAAACAACGGAACTTGGCAAAGTTATTAGCCTTCCTTTACATAAGGGCAACCCAGAATTATGCATTTTTCCCCATCGATTAATGCAGCTCTAGAAACTATTTTCGTAGAACAGTCCAGCCACAACATGACTTCGGAAATCAAGGCTGCATCATCTGGAATCGCTTTCCTTTCAAAAACAACTTCATGACTTGGAAAAGGCTCCGTTTCACACCTGACTCTGTTCAAACACATGCAAATAAAAAGCTACAATTAGTTCAGCATTGTAATTTGTCACAGAACCCATAGAGATATAAATCGTTGCATATGCAAAATTTCAACTACATCAGACAATTGAAAGACTTATTGAATGTCCCTTGTGGGTAAACATTGATTAATAAAACATTTTCCCAAAGATACTTCATCGTTTTTTCTTTGGTTTATTTGCTTTTTTTCTTTCTTTTTTTATTTTTCTCTACACAAGCAAAAATTACATTTTCAGCATAATTGGAATTAGAGAGCCAAATCTTCTGAAGAAGTTTTTTGAATGAAACAATAATTCTAAAGTTACCCTACCACCACCACCACCACCACTAACCCACCCATATGCTTTTAAATAACAGAAGAAAAGAGTAAATGAAAGAATGGAACATACCATACCATTGGAGTGAATCACGGCAGGGAATTCTTCATCTTTTTAATCTTCTTAAAAGAGAATTTGTTCTGACATTTAAAGAATTTTGCTAATTGTTCCATCATCATCATCATCATCATCATCATCATCATCATCATCATCATCATCATCATCATCATCATCATCATCATCATCATCATCATCATCGCCACCACCACCACCACCACCATCACCACCACCACCATCATCATCATCATCAACAGCAGCAGCAGCAGCAGCAGCATCATCACCATCATCACCATCATCATCCATGGCTTTTCACAAACTAATGATTACTGTTGTGTTATGTATGTTCAATCAACTCCATAACCTCAGGCAGTGAGCACTTTTTGCAAAACATTACTAAAGCATTTTTCAACTAGATTATTCTAACTTTAAATGTCAAGCTTTTTTTTTGGAATTGTTACAAGAGCTTCAATTACAATTAGTAACACCTGATATAAGTGCTCTGTTTACAACTGGCATGACCGACTCTGGTTACAACTAGTACCATCAATATTTATGCTATACGATTCATTAATTCGTATGCTTGTTTTATCAACACCTTTTTGGCTTATTAAGTGTCACTTCTTCTTCTTCTTCTTCTTCTTCTTCTTCTTCTTCTTCTTCTTCTTCTTTGTGTGTCTTTGAAGCATATGGTCATACAACTTTCTTACTTCCTTACTTTCTATGCAATTCTTTGCAGCATTATTGTATTCTGCAAAAAGTTTTCAAACTCCACCAGTTGGATAGTAGAGTGTAGACAAGGCAGTGTTACATCACATGGTCCTTCTCTCCACATTCACAGATGGTTGGATCAATTTTGTAGTCCCATCTGGTCGTAGCAACTTTTTATTGCTCCCATTCCTATTCTCAGGCAGATGAATGTTTTCCACTAGAGCCAATGTGCGTCTGAACCGATAGGTGCAAGGAGGGAATTCAGAAGGAGAGATTCCCATGGCAATATGAGGTTTTATTCTCTAGCCGTCTGGTCCGCAGCTGTAGTATTGTCCATATCTGAAATACGATCCTTTTTCTAAACAATTAATGCAGTTGGTGTTTCTGTTTTACGGCATATCAACATTTTCTTCGTTATTTAATGCTAAAACTCAATACCATGGTAAACAATTCATTCTGTATTACTATTAGAACACATTACTATATTACTAACAGCTGTTTGGAGGAAATTATGTGTTCATATCTGTTATGTCGCGAAAAAAGGATATATTAATTTTAAATAACTAAGTAGTCTTGGTTACAGTATTCAGGTAAGAATCTAGTAAGTCTCCTTACTGAATGAGTGTTCATTGTCATAGCTGGTAACATGCTTAAGCGTGAAGTTCTCAGCATATCTTTCAACAGCTCTCCAAAGCTGCTTTATACATCGGTATAACTTAACCAGATAATTATATTCCTGAGAAGAACCTGAATCTACTCATATTCATTACATTAATATCTTACCCAATGATATTAGTGCATAATTGAACATTAATAAATTAAACTTAAACTCCACATGTCGATGTCATAGTCTACAACCGCATCCATTAGGCTGATCATATGTTGCTCATTTTTAGCTTTCCATTGTTGTTTCTTTGTGTTTGCTGGCAGAAAAACAGATATCAGCTGCTTTGCACAGGTGTCAAATCAAAAGGAATGCAATGGTAAGAAACCAAAACGTTTGTAGGTGTTGTAGTTTAGTTGCTTGGTGGTTGAAACAGTTGTTCATTTTTTGTTTACACGTTTATATATTGCAATAAACTGACGAATCTTTACAAAGATGAAATGTGAGGCATTCTGTGTAGCTTAATTGTCACATATATTTACAAAACGTATTATTTAGCTCTACCGTATATATATATATATATATATATATATATATATATATATGCGTGTGTATGTGTGTGTTACATGTCTGTGTAAATAAATATTAATATAAATAGTTTTATTTAATATTGAGCACTATTTTATAAACCCAGTAGAGTAGAAATTATTAGGGCTTTTATCCTACGAATACATCATTAATCTGAACTACAATATATATATATATATATATATATATATATATATATATATATATATATATATATATATATATATATATATATATAAATTTTCATATATATATATATATACACTTTGCACTACTGAAAAATTTAGGATCCTTCAGGCTATCAATAACCCATCCATAGCCTGTATGAATATTAAAAACGAAATCTTCAGACAATGTCCCCACAAAAGAAAATTCCTCCTCGCCAAATGGCCTAACAACAGCATAACTTAACCGATTCACACTCCATTTACACAAAGACTCCTAATTCACACATAGACACCTAAATACCACATTCACCTCTCACTCTAAACCTCAAACCATCTCTCTTCTAATCATACCTCAACATTCCTCGCCACCTTACCTCCTTACTATCACACACCCTATTTACACAAAGACACCCTATTCACGTATAGACACCTAAATTCCACATTCACCTCTCATTCTAATCTCCAAACCAACTCTCTTCTACTCATATCTCAACCTTTCTCACCACCTAATATCCTTAACTCTACCATATAACCCCCCCAATAATAAGGATAACCTTTATAGAGAAACTATTCCCCTCCCCCCCCACAACCTTCGCATCTGATAGTTGTATAGTCTTTTAATATTTATTAATTTCCTTTAATTATTTTAATTATCTTAAATTTCTCCATTCACTATTATTCTCTCATAATTAAAATATTAATATTTTTTAAATAAATTTAAAATTCTTTTAAAGTTCTTATTTTTTATTTATTTATTAAATTTACCTTATTTATCTTTATCCTTATTTTATTTAATTTAATTAATTTAATTAATTTAAATAATTTAAAAAATTTTATAAATCATATTAATATATTCATGCCTTTCTCATTATTTATTACCGTTAATTGTCCTACTTTTATTTATTAATATGGCTTTAACAGGACCTTTATATTTTTTAGAGAGTTTTCCATCGCACCCCCTTCCCCGCTATGCACGCACGCACACACACACACACACACACACACACACACACACACACACACACACACACACACACACACACACACACACACACACACATTCTTCCTTTCTTTCTTCTATAATAATCTATTAACGTCAGTTTTAAAACGATATTTTTTTAAATATGAAATTCTGAGTCTTAAACGCTCGTCTAGCGTTTCTTCTATGTTCGTTCATTTTGCATTAGTTTCAGATTTTTCTTTGTCGCCGAAGAGATTATACCGATTTTCCACAGTATATTATTACTGTTTTCGGTGTATCGAAACCAATGGTACGACCTTGAAATATGTATATATAGTGTCATAATAAATATTGTATCTTCAGCTCTCACATCTACGATCGAGCACTTTATTGGATTTTTTTCATCACCCCTGGACACGCTATATATATATATATATATATATATATATATATATATATATATATATATATATATATATATATGAAAATCTTTTGGGGGGTACAGAATTTTCTAATTGCTAAATAAAGACCAATGTTTACCAAAGAGAATTTATATATAAATATATATATATATATATATATATATATATATATATATATATATATATATATATATATATATATATATATATTTGGTAAAACTGGTAATTAGTAAAACCTGAAGAGAATGCTCAATACAGAGCAAATATGTGTTTTATTTTTTATTACCGTTTTATCTGATTGGCTGCATATGTTTCAGATGTTGGGCCATGTTTACGGTCTAACAGCCACGTCAGGCCTTACAGAAGTGGTTGTTAGTATTAGGAAGAATTGTTTTAGAAGAAATACGAGAGAAAAAAAAATAGAGAAAGAGGGAGGGTTGAGGTAGGAGATAATAAGGCGTTGTAACAGTGAAGATAAAAAGGCTGGTTACCTTTAATGCATCTAAAACCAAACTCCTATCTTTACATCATCAACGCTCTGATCCCCATCTGGCATCAATTGAAATGGATGGCTCTCGTCTAGGAGAAGCCCCATCTTTTGACAAGCTTCTGGGCTTGACCTTCACTCCTGATCTGAAATGGAACACTTACATCAAGTCTGTTGCCAAGGTCGCTGGAAAGATGGTGGGATCCTTCTACCGCTCCATAAGATATCTCACTACTGATGCAATTCTCTATCTATATAAAAGCCAAGTACGTCCAAGGATGGAATACTGCTGCCATATCTGGGCAGGAGCTGCTAAAAACAGCCTATCCTGCCTTGACAGAGTACAAAATAGACTTAGTGGCTTAGTGGGAGATGCCCTTTTCTCTACCCTGCAACCTCTCTCCCACAGGAGAGACGTTGCAAGCCTATCTTTGTTTTATCGTTATTTCCATGGCAGATGCTCGTCTGAGCTCCAATCTCTGGTCCCTCCTCGCCAATCTTTTACAAAAAACACCCGTCTAGCTGAATCCACTGTCAAAAACTTTCCCCATCCTTTATCTATGCCTAAATGAAAACGTAGATTCCATGAACAAAGCTTCTTTCTTAGATCTGCACGCCTGTGGAACTCTGTTCCGTCTGCCTGCTTCCCACCTGACTACAACCTTGATGTCTTCAAGTCCAAGTAAACAAATTCCTGATGACCCGCCCCCTTAAGTAGACACTTTAAATATCCACACTAACGTACTGTACTTACCATAACCTTTATCCCTGAGTGACTTCCAGGCCTTGATAAGTGGTGACCACCTTGTAAAAATATATATATATATATATATATATATATATATATATATATATATATATATATATATATTTAGATATAAAGAAAATATACCAATAGCTATACTATTAAATATAATAATCAGTGTAGGTAACAAGACTTCAATTATGACAAAAAAAGCAACTTAGCCCTATATTGCGAATTAACATTAAGAAAATAAGAAGATAAGAGAGTGGGGTCGTGTAACTGAGGCTATAGAATTGAGTTACTTTAGTACCAACAGGGATGACACATTATTGAGTATTGTACGTTCATATTCATATGTGCGGATCGGGAATTTACCTTGTAATGGGAAATGTTTACTCTTTTTTTGTGGTTAGTAAATAGGGACGATTTATAAACTCCTTAATTGAGAAGGTACATATTTTTTTAAATATTATTCTAACAAGACCTCAGAGTGCAAATTATGAGTAAGAATTTGAAGTGTGGTATGTTAATGTTCGTATGGTGAGCCTTTGCATGTAAATCAACAATAAGAGGATATTATTATATAGGTTAGAAGACATACTTGGGAACCTATTTTTAAAAAACATTTTTTAATTCGCAAAATTTTAGCTTAGATTTTAGTCAAAATTGATATGTGTTTAGTATTATATTTTTACCCATTTACTTGTATACAGAGTGTATATATATATATATATATATATATATATATATATATATATATATATATATATATATATATATATATATATATATGTATTTGAATTATTATCGCTGGACCCACAAACAAATTTATACAAGCACTTGCCCGATTCGGATATCTACACAGCTATGCGGATTACTCAAGATATAACTTGGACCTTATTACCAAACGGATGTAAAGAACGCATAACGTGGATTTTACCAAGCAAGCTGGATCTAAAAAAAAACTTCATATCCTTTTTCTGCAAATCCTCCTGCTACAGGACTTCTGATAAATTTATTATTTTGACTTTGACTTTCTATGTCTCACTGACTTTAGCAAATAGGGTGCATACCTTTATAAGTATTTGCTAATATTTTCTCTTCTCTGATGAGATGGCAGACATCGAAACCCTATAGGTTAAGGAGATTAATTTTCTAGAGTATTCTTTGTCTTGCTTAGAATAATAAAAATTCTTTGATATGAAACGCAACCACTTCATTTCATTTCAATGAGAGTTTTCATTGAATCACAATTTAATATATATATATATATATATATATATATATATATATATATATATATATATATATATATATATATGTATATATATATATGTATATATATATATATATATATATATATATATATATATATATATATGTATAATTCTGTACCCATCTAGGAAGCTAACTTATCTCCATCTGTTTATACATTGTGATCATATATCCATGCACCTATGTATAAATCTACCTTTCACAATGTCCACTAATTTATCCGTACCTGGGTGGATCAAAAAGTTCTTGGAATTTTAATAGCAGTACATGTATCGCTTAAACAAGTTAAAAACATTAAGTGTTTACTTTGCTTTTAGATACTTGCGATCAGTTTCATGCAAGCCTCTGTATTGGTCAGGCCCTATAAATGAGAAGCTATTTTTCGACCATGGAAAATTAATATGTTGAGATAAGATAGTATAATCAACCTTTTGATAAAACTTGAATGAAAAAGAACACAGATCACAAGGCTTTGGGAAAGTTTATGAAACTCGTCCTCAAAAAAAAAAAAAAGGAAAGAAAGAAAGAAATAAAAAATAAAGAAAAAAAAAGAAATAGAAAAGCAAATCCAGCGATTTATAAAAGGAAGTCAACTAGAAACTTCAGAATATAACAAAAGCATTGAACTATCTTATCATTTCGTCCCATATTTTTATTGATTTTCTTCTCATAACTGACCTTACTACTTCAACTGTTCTACAAGTAGTAGACCAAGAACTCATATCCATTCTTTCAACATGACCATACCAACAAAGTTTACATTTTTGTGCACATAACCCTATACATCCCAGATTTAATCTTCCTCTGAGGTCATCATATCTAAGCCTGTCATTAAGACTGACGTTACACATCAATCGTATAATTTCCGTATCATTTCTCTCTTTGCAACACCTCTCCTCAACTCTCACTAGCCAAATTTTCACTTCGATACATTACCCCACTACGTATACATACCTCATATACTCTTCCTTTGGTTGACAATGATAATTCTCTTTCGGTTATTAAGGTGAACATTCACTGAACTACTCTATCCACACTTACCTCTTGCAATCACACTAGCATTGTGATATAGCGCAAATGCATGTATGAAAATGAGTACAAAATGACGTTACCGGTAAAAAAAGACTATAAGAAAGATAAAAACGATCACGTAACAAAACTTCTGAATAACCTTAATAGTTCCATCATACAAATATACTTTCTCCATATCTGAATTCTAATTTGTCTCTTACATTTTTTTCATAGGAATGGTTATCATCTTTCGGTAATTCTACTGCACTTTTAATGCTTCTAATGTCTGCAAGTACTACAAAAATTGAGTTGCATCCAACTCCTTTTCTAAAAACTTAGAACTCTCTTGTTTCTAATGGAGCTTTCTAACACTGCGAATCATAAGTTTGGTCTTGGTATAATTCATTGACACACTTTTATTTTCCATAATATTCCTTAGCCTTTCACTTAAGTAGTATACCTTCGATTGTTTCACATGCCGCACAGGAAATAAAAGAAAAGAAAAGGCATAAACTGATCCTGTGCCTGATGAAGATGTTTATCGAAACTAAGTTGTTTTTCATTTTAAATAAATAAATATTTATTTAAAAAATCTGAATTGTATTGGCTTCTCAACTTACAAATTCTAATATAAGTATATTTATTTCTTAAACAAATTCAATTCGCTAAAGATTATTTACTGAAAACATGAATAAGAATTTTTACACAAAATTATGAAAAATGAGAAATATAGAAAAATATCTCTGAATAATAAGTTTTCCATTATTTTTTTCTTAAAAAAAAACAGTTAAAAAACAAAAAGAGTTTGATTAATATTTCTAATAAGTTTCAAACACATAAATTTAAATAACATCCTGCAATAATGAAAAGAAGAAAAAATACGCGGAACCTTGAAGTTTGAAGTTGTTAGTCGTGAGTAACACTTTCTTGCTAGCCAATTATAAAACACAGTATATCATTCTGGTGCATGTATTACAAGTCTCTGCCTCTCACACAAGGTTCAAAAAAGGAAAGTAAGCTCCAACTTCCATCGTCATAATGTTGCATTCCTGTGCTTTTTAAAAATGTATTTCAATAAAATACACTCTAATGAACTCATTGCACTTTCAACGTACACACCTCCTTTCAACGTACATGAGGTCCTGGATATGACCTTAAACTATATCCGGTAGTGAAGCCCCAGCTGGCGGGATTTGGGGAGTATGGAGCCACCCCTTAATTACCATTGCTCCCAGGTCCACTCTGACCCGGAGTGGTAGTACCTGTTAGAGTTCCAACTATGGGTTAAATAAAAACTCACTTGAAAAACCCCCCAAATATATTCAATATATTCTATTAAAAATTTTTTCTTCAAAATAACTGGATTCAACATTAAATAACATGAAAAGGGTTGATATGCCGTAAAACAAAAACAACCAACGTACATACTTCCAACTAACCCGCCAAGCAGCAAAATCCTACCTTTTATTGTTGAGATGCCGGAAAGTTTTTAACTCTAATAGTTTCTTCCTATAGATTACTAGACTTTGAAAATACCCTGTTTCCTGCTTCCCTTACTATACTAATCTGCAAAAGTTATAACGTGAACATACATCAAAATGCTCATCTCCTTACATAGTCCCCTGTAATCATGATTCAAAATAGTAGTCCCTTACGTTTAAGGCAATATATCTTGTTTGAGGTGAACAAGGGCAAAACAACCATATGTTTGAACACATACTGAAACAGTAGCAAGTTATATAAAAAAATAACCAATGAAGCAAGAAAATACTATGCATTAATGTTTACTTTTCAGGCCCATAAAATAGTGTAAACAGATTTATTTATTGATGCACAAAACGGCGGTTCTTCACTTATCTTTCAAAGATAAGAAAATGTCATTTTCAATGAAAAGAGACATTGCTTACTTCCAGTTGATAAGTTGTCATAGCAACGACGAATCTTAACTGAGACAAATATATATATAACGATAAGCTGATAGTATTTGCATATTTGTTATATAAATCATATTATAGCTGAACTCAGAAACCACACCCTTGGATCGGAATAAGGTATAATTCAGTTTGGTGTGAGGAGGCCATCCTCCCAAGCATTAACTCTTTCATGAAGAGGGGATTGGTTCATCACCTGAGGCACCTAATCTGAGAATTCAACAATACGGTAAATTTGGTACCCATCCAGATTTCCTTCTATTTGGAGAATTAGATTCTCCACTATAAACTGACGCTATGTCAAACTTTTCTTTAGAAGAGGCAGATAAAAATACTTACATCTTGCTATAATAAAAGTTTTTTTGTCTGTTTGTATTTCAAATTACAGAAAAATTCTTAAAAATGTTCAATTTAAAAGAGACATTACATTCTAAAGACTATCTTACTAGTCCAAAATCTATCTAACAATCAACTGGGCAGAAATCAGAAACTCATTGTATTAACACTGGCGTCCCTCGGGGTTCAATCCTGGGTCCAACCCTGTTCTTGAATCTTCATCAATTATCTCCCAAATCACATTCTTAGATTATTTGTAGACATTTATGCAGACGACACTACAATCTATGGCAACACTTCAAAGGCCAGCAATGGCCAAGATTTTTCTGATTCTCTCACTTTTAATCTTGAGAACGTAGTGCAACAGGGAAAAAGGTGGTTGGTTAATTTTAATGCATCAAAAACCGAGCTTCTCTCCTTTCATCATAATCGTTCTGATCCCCACCATGCCTCAATTGAAATGAATGGCTCTCGTCTTGGGCCCATGCCTTGACAAGCTTCTGGGACTGACCTTCACTTCTGATCTGAAATGGAACACATACATCAAATCTGTTGCCAAGATCACTGGAAAAATGGTTGGATCACTCTACTGCTCCAGTAAGTACCTCACTGCCGATACAATCCTCTATCTGTATAAGAGCCAAGTGTGGCCTAAATGGAGCACTGTTGCCACATCTAGGCAGGAGCTGCTCGGTTTAACCTATCCTGCTTTAATAGAGTTCAAAACTGGCTTCGAAACCTAGTAAGTGATGCCTTTTTCCCATAGAAGAGACGTTGCGAACCTATCTCTACTCTATCACTATTTTTATAGCAAGTGCTCGACTGAACTCCAATATATGGTCCCCCCTTACCAAACTTTCACAAAAATATTCGACTAGCTACAACCACTATATATGATTTTCCCCACTCTGTATCTGTGCTTCTATGAATAAAGCTTCTTTCTCAGAACTGCCCACCTTTGGAACACTGTTCCACTGGCATACTTCATGGTTGAATATGGCGGCCTTCAAGTCTGTAAACAAGTTCCTGTTAAGCCGTTCAAATTCTACCCAATTTACACCATAAGTGATTAATACATCACAACCTTACATTCATTTACCTTTATCCTCGAGTGGCCTTCGGACTTTGATAAGTGGTGACTCCCAAGTAAAAAAAATGGTATTATGGAGCACTATTGTGGTTTTATTTAAGCATCCTGATTATCGGTCTTAATTAGATTAATTAAATTAAAATATCATATGACATCGGGCTTGTTATGTTAAATACTACCTAATGCATTTTAGGACATACAGATGTTCACAATTATTATATTTATTATTAATAGTACGAGTTGTAGTATTTTGATTTTAAACCTCTCCTCTCTAATGACGAGCTCTTTATGCTATATTTAGTGCAATTCTATCCCTTTGAGGGATTTAAGTGATTATTAGTAGTAATATTAAAAGTATTAACATTAGTATACTTTTGATCCTTTTCCTCTATGCTAATTCTATCCAATAAATTTAGAGGATGTAAGATTTTATTAATACTATTATAATTAGTAATATTAATAGTAGTAATATTAATAGTAGTAATATTAATAGTAGTAATATTAATAGTAGTATAACTTTTACACTCTGGCTCATACTTAAGGTACTGAATTTTATCCAATTATTTCCAATTATTTATTAGTTTTGAAGACAATATATATGTTTTATATTTTTGCTATTATTATTATTAATAGTAGTAGTAGTAGTAGTAGTATTAGTATTAGTATTAGCATTAGAAGAAAAAGAAGAAGAAGAAGAAGAAGAAGAAGAAGAAAAAGAAGAAGAAGATAGCAGTAGTATCAATAGTGGTATTAGCATCAATATTTCAAAAATGTTTCATAATAAACTTGTTACAATTCTGACAAATAGTTTTGTCCAAAAAAAAAAAAAAAAAGAAAAAAAAGAGCTGCTAAGCGGTAAAAATTGAAAAATTGGTACTTGGGGGAGGGGGGGTCATCAGATTTTTATATGTTTGTCAACTGTTTTTAAAGAACGTATCAAGCTGATATGATGGTTATCGTAGTTAATGCATTGTCTTTAGGTTTTAGTTTCGATCTCAGCTCGAGTATTTATATTTTACTTACAAAAATGAATTGTTTAGAAAAAACATAATACTCGCATGCACATACCTCAGTTTTTTTCAATTTTTTTGTTTTACTTCATTTTTTTTTCTTGAGGAATTTAACGTTACGTTTAATACATACGGTAGTACTGTTTATAATAAATAAGAATTCTGCATTGATTAAAGTATAATATTGATGAATATTTTACGACCGGATAACGCTGGGCGGCCTGCTAGTATTTAATAAAAATAATTTCCTTTATATTAAATATTTAGAATTAGAAAGCATGACTTTTATTTGGTTAATTCTTATTTTATTCATTGCATAAGACATAAAAACGTGACAAACAATCTTTGCCCATTATTTTACATATAAATAAATAAAACTGTAATGCAACTGCTCATTTCAACTTGCCGACATATTTTTACTTTTTTATGCATATGCATAAATTCAATTAATTTCTTCAAGTCGTTTAATATTAAATATTTCCTACGTATATCTCAATAGCTACATTGGTAGGAGATGCGGCTAGAATTCTAACTGTTTAGGTTTCGATACTAACTGGTGGCATTCAAATAATTTTTTTTAACTTTTGAAATAACTACTGTATATTAGATAAACTATAATATTATATAATGAACTAGATGGACGCTCGGCGTTGCCCGGTCATACAATATGCTTTAAAATGATATTTTAATTTATGCAGATTGCATATGTATTATTATAGAATCAATCCTCTATTGAATATTATATATGGTAAGAAATAATTGGCCCGGTGGACTAATTTACAAAAAATAAATAAATAAATAATAATAAAAAAATAATGATAATATTAATTTATTTATTGCGGACTATTATTCTCATCTTTATTAGTTATTGTTTCATGACGTTTCGGCTAACTATTCCTCTGGCCCTCATCAGGTGGTAATCCTGACGGATAGGAACTTCGAATATCCTAACTGCATTCTCAGCAATCACTGCCATCCGTAGTTGTTGTCGTCTCATCACGTTTTGGCCAAGTAAGCCTCTGGCCGGCTTTGGGCAGGATATCTTCAGACAATGCTCATCTGGAACTGTAGAGATTCAACTGTGCCACAGGCCCCGAAGGGTGATCAAGGTTGGATGTTTTGATCTTATAAATCTACGTTTATTTATTATCTGATCGTCCATGGTCGCAGTTGATAGAGACGTTGAATCTCTATAGTTCCAGATGAGTCTTGTCTGAGGATAGCGGTTTCAATCCTACACAAAGCCAGCCAGAGGCTTACTTGGCCAAAACGTGGTGAGACGACAACAACTACGGATGGTAGTGATTGCTGAGAATGCAGTTAGGAGATTCGAAGTTCCTATCCATCGCGGTTACCACCTGATGAAAGGCAGAGGAATAGTTGGCCGAAATGTCATGAAACAACAACTAATAAAGATGAGAATAATAGTCCGCAATAAATAAATTAATATAAATAATACTCATCTCAATAATGAATTCTAATGATAATGTCGTTCATCAAATCTCTGTCTATGTTTGTTTCTTCAGCTAATATTTAAGTTTGATGATGAATGCCCCGGAAAGGTCACTTCTGATTAATGTTTAGTTTAAAAATATGCAAACGAAGAAATGACTTACAGCGATTTTAAATGGTTTTCTTCTTTTATCATAAATCGAAATCATTAAGAAGAAAAAAATATAATGGTGAAGGACACTCGGGTTTGAACTGTGAACCATTCAGTCTGTAGACGACTACTCTAGCACTGAGTTATGTCTCCAGATGACAAAAGTCATGTATTTTTTTAAGAAAAAAAATGATTTGCTGCGAATTGAATCTCCCTTAATTTATTGAGAATTATTTCCCTTAGTTGGTGAAACGTAAAACGACTTTTATATAATATATAATATATAATAGTAGAGATAGAGGTTAGTTCTGTAATAATAAATACGAAATCTGCATGAATTAAAAAATATTGAAGTATATTTTACAACTCAGTTTTGTCTGCCCCTTCTTACAACCTCTAATACTTAAATAAACTTAAGCATATTTATGCTTTCTTGAACTTTTGGCTGGGAACAAAGTGTAACGTCCAACTATATGGCACAATCGATAAAAATACTTGGTAAAAGTCAGTTGAAAGTTACACTCTTTTGGAGGTTGAAAGTTCAATTCTCATTGCCTGTGACACTCAAAATATAATTGCGAATTACATAGAACTTCTTCTCAGTCATAGCTGATGGAACGAGAGCGTGCTAACCCCGTGAATTATATGAAAGGATCTGTTTGAAGTTCCGTGCAGATTCCCCAAGTTCGACAGAAAGATTCTAGAGTTTGACAAGATACAATTGAAAGAAGTCAGAGGTTACATCGACCAAAACGTTTTGAAAATGACAAGACGAGAAACAGTACTTTGTAGATAAGTTATTTTATTATATACAAGTTAGAAAAGCATTTCATCCAAAGCATGAAAATTGTTAAACAAAATGTTTTCACTATAGGCTTTAAAAATAAAGGTACAAGATTCAATTTGAAATTTATTTATCTTCAAAGTGCACGTTTATAAACTTTACAAAGTAAGGTATAAAAATTTAATTTAAATTGGATCAAAAAATTACCTTGGATTTATTTGATGCTGTTGCACTTAAAAAAAAAATCATTGAAAATTTTATATCTATATCATGAATTGCTAGATGAAAGATAATGTTTTTAAAGTGCATCAAAATGTACATAACATAAAATAAATCCAAGGTAATTTTTTGATTCAATTTAAATTAAATTTTTATACCTTACTTTGTAAAATTTATAAAAGTGCACTTTGAAGATAAATAAATTTCAAATTGAATCTTGTACCTTTATTTTTAAAACCTGTGGTAAAAACATTTTGTTTAACAATTTTAATGCCTTGGTGAAATGCTTTTCTAACTTGTATCTTATCTTTTTAAGATTATATTTTAAAACTCCCCTTCTCTCTATTTCAGTGTGTATTTCTCCTCACACCACAACTCATTTTTGCAACCCCCTCTTTGTATTATTACAGGTCTGAATATTCTCTCTGTTTCAGTTTGTATTTCTCCTCACACCACAATCATTTTTGCAACCCCCTCTTTGTATTATTACAGGTCTGAATACTCTCTCTGTTTCTCCTCACACCACAAATTTTTTGCAACCCCCTCTTTGTAATACAGGTCTGAATAATGAGAAAATCTAAATTTTTTTAACAAAAATTTTAAAATCACTTTTTTAGATTAAATTTTTAAAAACTTCTTTCAGAATAGAAAATCTTTAAAATTTAATAAGGAACATATTTCATATAGGTTTCATTAAAAAGATTCAGTAGATAACGAGAAAAATAGAGATGAAAATTTCAAAAGGAGTGTATAACTGGTTACGGTCAATAGTAGTCCTTGCCAAGGAAAGTCTTTGTTATTGTTATTCTGTTATTATTATTATTTAAAACATTTTGTGTCCTGCTCTTTTGCGCGAGGACTAATTTATACTTTATTTAAATCAAAGAATTTGACGTCAACTTCTAATCATGCAATTTTATAGGAATATAAAAGAGAGCTCAATTAGTTATGCATGAGCATATGTATTTTTTCAATGGCCACTACGTTATTTTTATTATCTCTCGGTTCTCTTTTCAGTAGTCCGAAGAATCTAAAAATATAAGGATAAAAGCAATCTTCCTGTGATAATTAAATTGTTCTCCTAAATTCAATGGAGTAGAGCGTCTTAATGTGGACTATCAGTTTTATTACATGCCAACAATGACCTCATCAATTGCATCTTATCCTCATTACATCTACTTGATACATTCTTCTTCTTATACTAATGAGTCACTCGAGGATAAGTGTTAATGAGTTTATCATTTGGCGATGAACACCACCCGATGAGAATTGAAGACTTAAATGGTTAGAATATTTTTTCAAGTGGGAGGGGGGGACTCGACATGAATTTGTTACCATTGGACTTAAAAACGATCGTGTATTCAGTTGGGAAGCAAGCCAGCAGTATTGCGTTCTACAGATGAGAAGTTCTGTGGAAATAAACTATTGTAATGGCAATTCTGTTTCGTTTCAGGTACATGGAGAAAGAAAGGAAAATTCTTTAGAATGGTTGATGTGTTTTTGTTGCGAATAATGGAGGAACCAGAAATTAAATCTCAGTCGAGCATCTTTCACGAAAATAACGATATGTGTACAAAGTAAACAAAGACCAAAAACGACAACAAAAGTAACAACAAAAGTAAAACTATTTCCTTCCAAATCACATAAATTAATTTCCGTTTTTATTGGGACAACACCATTTTAGTTACAATGGGCATTATAAATAATGTTACTAACTCACCAATACACAGAGAACAGCAAAAATAAAATAAAACCTACAACCTCATGTTTCTTCTTGAGATACAATCGATGCAATGAGACAATGGGTGGCTGCGCATGTAATTGTGAAGCAAAGGTTGCGCAGTCTAAATTTATATCTCTCTTGAGTTGACAATGCTTGATTTCAGTGGCAAGAAGAAACCGAGGACGTTTGGAAACAGTGCCAAGATAAGTGGAGAGCACATATAGCACTTGGTATTCCCACATAGTTGTAGCAGACAGGATTGCAAAGAAACACTAGCAGCAGCGAATTCTTGTAGCTCGAGATTTTGAATATACTTCTTTTCTGGCTTGTCCAATCAGAAGCCAGCTCTGTCACGTAATCGAGTTTATAAAACGCTCTCTCTCTCTCTCTCTCTCTCTCTCTCTCTCTCTCTCTCTCTCTCTCTCTCTCTTTATCGGGCACTCGAGCTTGCAACATCTCCGTGTGGGACGCAATGCAACCCAACCAGGCTTTTGGGCGCAGGGTTCAACTAAGACAGAATACAAATAATCCAGCATGGCAATAGAACTTCAATACGGTACATAAATTAACTCTCATCTTCTTTCAGCGCTATCTCTAACCTTTTGCATCTGTCCGTACACATCACATTTAATATACATCAAATTTAAACACATGCATACATGAACTCCATCTCTTTCAACATCTCTGAACAGGAACTCTTTCCACGATTAAACCTTTCTCTATACAAGATATACTAACGAAGAAAACCAATAAAGCATGTTCTAAAATATTAGAAAGAGACTCTTGTCTTTATTTTTACATAGCCACTCATTTAATACTGACCGCTAATATCGCTTAACTTCAATGATCTAATATGAATCAGTGTTTCAATGTGATTATGCTAAATTGAGATAAATAGACTGTAAAGAAACAAGTAGTCCCCAAATTCAAAAACAATGGACCTCATAAATCTATCTTCCGTTATTTTGTCCCTTAGTCCTCACATTCGATGAACAAGATTTCTGAAAAAAAAAAAATGGGGGAAAAATGCTGTTTTTTGGATCGTAATCTCTCCAGCTAACACTTATCGTTAGATATGTATTGTGGTAATTATTACTGACCGGAACTCGATGTGGAGGGGGGAGGCAGTGGAATTCTGGGAGGCAGTCGTTCAAGCAAAAGGTTTAAAAAAGTGCTTGGTCGACTGATTTTATAGTAGTAGTAGTTTGTTGTCCACCACGTGGGTCGGACTGAACTTTGCATAGCATCAACTTGTGGGTTATAAAACACCCCTATCGTTGATGTGTTAGTTGGACTTCTTTGTTTAGTCAAGTTACACGTTTCACAGTTACTATTACAAAGACAATTTGTCGTTGTAAGCAACGAGGCAATACGTTGCAACTCCAGTTAGCCGAGAAAAGCCGAGAAGGAGTCTCCACACAAGTTAAGAGTTTCATTGTTTTTTCCTTCTACGTCGAGTTCAGGTTTAGCCGTTGAGTTGCAGAAACGCCCCCCCTCAGTCGGTTAAAATCCGACAGTATTAACCTTGAAGTAATAGTTTTTATGGTTTTTCATCTCCTTATATCAAGATGCTTCATGCCTTGTGTTGATCGATTTCCATAAAAAAATCATCTGACATTTGAATGCATACCAGACATTGCCCTCGCATATCTAAAGTCTCTCTGTACAGAAATTTATCAAAATATGATATAAAAATATCAAAGTCGCGACCTCACTCGTTAGCCCATGTTTAAGATCGAACCCCAATAGCTATAAAGTTCTTTGCAACTACAGGGGTCGCCGAGTCTAATAGGACTCAGAGTTCACAAACCAGACAATTCCGGGCAATACACTTTCCAATGTCTACTGTCTCCGGCGGCCGTCTCTGCTGTACAGAAGAGTTGATTAACCTCACGCTTTGAGTATTTTGTTGTTTAATCAATTTTAAATCTGTCGGTTTCCGATGCTGTCGCTGTGGAAAGAAACTTTTGAAACATTCCAGTAGAAATAATAAGAAACTCGACGATCAAATAGTCTATACTAATAAGCGTATATTCTGCATATTATACAGGGTGTCCCAAAAGAAGCTGATGGTTAAAAAAAAACTTAATAACTTTCTTAATATTTTATATTTTTCTTTTCTTTTTTCAGATCATCTAGAGTAACTCTTCCAAGGTCATCATCAGTCGTTACATTACCGAGGAGCGGATATTTATTGTAGAGTCGTATTTTCGGTTGAATGAGTCAATATCAGAAACTCAAAGAGAATTTCGACGAAACTTCAACACAAGAAATTCCCCCTACTCCCAATACAATAAAAGCTATGGTGGCTCGATTTCATGAGCAAGGGTCTGCATGTGACCTCCCTAAATCTGGTAGACCCCGTACGGCAAGAAGTGATGAGAATCGTCAGAGATTAGCAGAGAGTCTGGCCCAGGATCCATCCACATCAGTAAGAAGAAGATCAAGTCAAATTGGGGTCTCTCGATCAATGTGGTTCCAGCAGAACGATGCAACGGCGCATACTGCACAAGAAACATTAAATCTGCTCCAGGACATACTCGGCAACCGAATAATTTCTCGTGGCTGTGAGATAAATTAGCCACACCGCTCGCCAGATCTTACGTGTACAGATTTTTTCCTTTGGGGTTACCTCAAAGAGCGGGTATACGCAAACAAACCAGCCACAGTAAATGCCCTTAAAAACAATATAGAAGAGGAAATTAAGGCCATAAGCCCTGAAACATTAAGTGATGTGCTGAACAATGCTCTGCAGAGAGCACAAGAGTGTGATAATGAAAATGGTGGACATTTGAGTAACATCATTTTTCATAACTAAAATTAGATCTTGTGAAAACATACCCTAGATTAATTTGTGTAAATAAAATTAAAATAAGTAGACTATGATATCTTACTATATCTCAAAATATCCCAGAGAGGCTCATCTATCTACATATGAAAATTGGTAAGCATAACTTAAAGATTGAGGAATTTAACTAAATTTAAAATCCGTCAGCTTCTTTTGGGACACCCTGTACATGTTGATAAAAACAAAATGAAATACGTGTAAACATATATCTTTTATATTTACACGTATCTTTTTTCTTTCTATTTCGTAGCGTTCTGGCTAAGCATCCGCAAACCACAGGTTTCGGGATATTGTCTTCATCATACACAAGTTCTTTACTTAAAACTCTTTCTCAGCAATTTCTGGCTCGTGGTTGGACTTTGATAAGAACTAACCAGCCAGTCAGTCCATTCGTCTTTTGGGGCTTGTTTCGCTTGACGTTCCGTAGGCGTTCTGAAAGGCGTCATGAGGGAGGGAGTCCTGCATAGATTCTCTGGGCTTCTTGCTAACTGGAACCCTCTCGTCTCTTTCTCTCCCTGTTTTTCTCTGTGCAGCTCGTTTTATACTGAGGTAGATGTGTGGGGAAGGATGATCACCCCCATCCTTAATAACGAATCAGCAGGAACTATGCCATACCTCGGCTTGTAACCATTGGTTTATCCCAATCGATGGTTTTTACCTTCACTGTGAAACTTTTCGATTTTAGCGGTAAGAATGATATGGGGATCAACACAGGCCACTTCGAATATCAAAATATCAACACTATAATTTACATCTGATCCGGTGTTCAAGCGAAGCCAAAATAATTATCTTATCCCATGAGTCGTCCATGAGAATTTTAGCTAACCAATATCTTCTTCTATAATATAAAGCTGAACGTCTGTGTGTGTGTGTGTGTGTGTGTGTGTGTCTGGTCACGAATAGGCTCCTATATGGTTAATTATTTAAAAAAACTGATTACATATAATGATAGAAGATGTATAGAGACACAGGAATGGGTATGTTTGATCTGGCAGAACACTGGTTCATTAAAATTGTGGGGTCTGCGTTCGCGCCTGGTCCCCAAAGTATGGAAATAAAAAATTTAAAAATAATAAAAAAAACGTTTATAAGTGTTTTTGATATAGATGTACATAATAATACTTTGATAAGTATGTTTCAACTTAAATAGGCATGGTATAATAAAATTGTGGGGGTCTGCGTTCGCGCCTGTACCCCATGGAAATATGGCACAAACTTTAACAAAGACTTTTCATATCTATTTGCGTAAGTATACTTTGATAATTATGTTTAAGTTTGAAGAAAAATAGTATAATAAAATTATTGGGTGTTCGTTCGCGCCTGACCTCCATAGAATGTAAATATGTCACAAAGTTTAACAATGTTTTTTAAAAGGAGTGATGGTCCACAATAACACCTTAACTTTAAACTTAATTCAGGTTAGCTTTTATTTATTTTTTTGAGTTGAATCATATTGTGTCGAATAAATTCACCTCATAAATTCACGTTCTTATTAAAGTGAAAGCAAAAAAAAAAAAAAAAGTCGGAACTTTAGACAATTCTCGACACAAATTTTGCATAGCTTTGTTTTTTTCTTCTCCACTTGCACGTGGCACTCTTTCGAAAATAGATAAATAATTAAAAATAAGAACGTTACTTGTTATCGTGTCAAAAGAAGGAAAAATCCTGCTCACGGGATTACATGTCTTTTTAAAAACATTTACATATCCTTTTTACTTTTATTTATATATCTTTTTAAGCTTTTTTGTCAGTGTACTAGAAGGACTTCAGTTGATTACAGCCCTTTCTGTGTGTTCTTTACATTATAATAGTACAACCCTGAATCCGACGGTGCAATACTACACCGTCCAATACTGTAAAACTGAAACGAAGCTATTCCGCTTGAAAAGGGCGCCATTTTCTTCTTATTCATATTATATCGATTCTTTGCTTAAAAAAAACTAAAGTAATTACGTGTTTACTTTTTTAATATCCCATTTTGATGTTTCGGATTATTTTACTAAAGTAAGTAAAGCTTCATTATTTTTCAAAACTGTTTTTGTTTCCTTGTTTTTCGATATTTCATCGATATTATTTAGTAAGAGTGTTAGCAGAAAAGCCAACAAACGACTACCCGAAAAAATAAACATGCAAGAAATAAATGTTACCATAGTCAATAAAAGTTTAGTTCATGTTTGTTTTTTTTTGTTTTGAAATAGTTTTTAATGCTCTTTACTTGAAATAATTTCAGCGAACCGAAATTAAAATAAAATTTGAGGCGATAACTACTTAAATGGATTTTTATATAAATTACACATGTCATAATCCAATATTCCTCAAGCATAAAATAACGGAAAACATTCAAATATGTTTATAAATATTCCTTACGTTGACGGAACTCTCTTAAATTGTTAACACAGAATGCTCAGGTGCCCCTCCTTCAAATTGAAAACGGGTCTCTCCATTTCAAAGTCGCTGCCATTTTGATTTTGTTTAAAACCGGTTCGTGAATTAAAAAAAAAATTCTTTACAAACTACTTAAAAATACAAACCAATGAACTTTTCTACCATAGAAGTAACTTTTATTGACTATGGTAACATTTATTTGTTGTATATTTATATTATTATATATATATAACATTTTCTCTTTGTGAGGAAACATCATTATGTTGGTCACTCTTGGCTACGAATGGAAACAAAGTTGATATAAAAAATATATTTTCGCGAAAATTATCTTTACTTTCATCATATTTTGCTTAGGGTAAAATTTTTGAGTATCAAAACCTATCTCTTTACAACCCCCTCCTTTTCATAACCTATCATACTTTCATCAATCACAGTCCATTTTCTGTAGGCTGTTTTTGAACCCAGTCAACGACGGGTATTCTGCTAGTTATATATAAAAAGAAACTGAAACTAAAGGTATATCCTGTTGATTTAGAATTACACTAATAGGATTGATTCGACATTAATTTTCGCTTCCCCCATAACTTCTTGATCTGCCTTGCCACAAGCTAGCTGATATGTCATACCTGGTATGAGGATACTTTTCCTTGCACGTAAACCCTGACTAAATATTCAAAATTACATCGTATTCGTGACTCAAATAAGATCTCCTCTGAATGGCTAATCCACAATGGCTTATACGAAGAATAGTGCATCTTCCTCAAGTGATGTTGCCTATAGTAACAGTATTAAGATTGATACTCCACCAGATTAGATATTATCTTATCCTGCAATCAAGTTAGACCAAGAGACCACATAAAAGGTATATTATAACACATTTAACTGGTCAATTGGTAGAGGAAAAGTTATGTGTTTAACTTATTTACTAACTCAATCTTTAAGACATAAAGAAGATTTAATGAATATTCGAATATCTATGCATCTCATATAGAGATCAAGTGTTAACTCGAGGTAGGAGTCCCTTGATTATTTGAAAACTTCGACTGAAGTAAAATGAGACAAACATTAATAATATAGTAAATAATGTTTACACGTTTCTCTGATGGACAACAAATTGTGTTTATATCAATTATTTTAGAAATTTCATTTAGTACCTTAATCAAATAATATTTATGTCTGACCTTTGTGCAAAGAAAACTAATAGCAATTTGATCTCTAGTGAAATGGTCATGAATTTAATGTTGAGTTCCGATGTGATTACACAAAAATGTTTCGTTAATCTTTATATTAAACGTTAAATTAAGACTGAAATAATCTCAAGTTATTCATATTTAATAGATGGAATGAGTACGCATGAATAAAAGTATTTTTGTGTGGTATGTGCAGTGTTTATGCATTAATACGTATGTGTAAGACTGTCTACGTGAGAGATTGTGTGTGTGCGTGTGTGTGTGTGTGTATATGTGTGTGTGTCTACACATGGATAGGTCGACTAATCAATGAATAGATCTAATGACGTACAATCCTTCCTTCGTTTCAGCTCGGTTTCACCCATTTATAATCTGCATTAATTGATGAAGTCGTTTGCAAAAATATTCATTACTTTTTCCTCTTCTAAAAAAAAACAAAAAAAACAATGGATCAGGATATTTTTATTCCACAAGAAGAGCCATCAAACGGATCTTTTTTAAATGGCCGAATCATTTCACACATAAATGCTTCCACTATTATCCATCGCTTTAGAAAAAGGTCACATTTTTTCATTGTTTTTTTTTCTCTTTTTTTTGTGAGATTCTAATGTAAAAATATCAGTTAGATTCACAATATTCTATCAGTACATCTCTCTATATAAAACTAGTTGAAGTACCCTGAACAGTTTATCTTATTATAATGTAGCTTTGGTGTCAGTGTTACATGAAAGGGCTGTTCCCTTCTCATGTAAGTAAGAAAGCAGACTAGATAAGTGAAAATGATTTTAGGAAAAGGCTAGAATTGGTCACGGCACCAATTCAGTCTAGATGTTATGTGGGGGGGGGGTTGCATATTGCAGACATCTATAACAGATGATAATGACGATGATGACAATATTGAGGGAGACATTTATAACAGACTGTGATGATGAGTAACGTTCTTGCAAAAAATGTTATGGACAAAAAAACAAAAAAGGACAACTTTGAACGTGAGAGTATATAGATGTCTAGTAATCACGATAGTGCTGGATTAGACTGTTGCAAGACTTGTTACTCTGATCAGGATTCGGTCATTCTAAATACGAACCTTTTTAAGTTCGGAAACTTTAAGAATTATTTCTATTTATGTATTACATAGAAAAATGCAACTATGAAAAGTCATATAGTTAAGATTAAGCTTAGAAAAGTAAAAGGACTAGATAAAATAAATTCTGATATATCATTCAAACACAATTTTCTTGATCGACATCTTTCAATTTTTATCCAAATCTAATTTTATCTCAATTTATGCTTATTTGTTTAACTATCGCTTGAATTTTCATTATAACTAGATTCAGCGACTCTTATGAGTAGAAGACGATGAAACACGTATCAATGGATAATTATATTTTAAACAATACATATACCGCTCCCCATTTGGGGGTACCAAATTGGTAAAAAGGAAAATTACTCCCAACTCGTATTTAAGTAAAAATGCACTTTTGTATACATAATTTAATTCATTCAAAACGTATCGCAAAACAAAAACAAATAAATAACATCTACATAAATCGCGATATATTCATCAGTCGTGCGAGATAGGCCAGTAGTATGAGTTTAAGCTTCTTTCCGTGGAGTCCCAATTTCGAATCTCGCTAGATTCAGCCACTCTGATGAGTCGTAGACGACGAAACACGGAATCAGAATTATAAAAAATGAAAGCTTGTTGGAAAGCCAATGACCTGAATTGTCTAGTGGGCTATATAATATTTTCCTTTAAGGTCGCACATTAAGGGGATCACTCATCATCCAGAGCCTATTTTTGGCACATTTTTACTGACATCGAATGTTTCAATCATAGTCATCTTTTTCTAGTTTTGCATATGAATTACAAAATATCTTATATCTCCCTAAAACCTCTGATCTTGATGGAGGAGAGACTAAAACTTGCTATGGTTTCAAATGATCTAAAATAACAACAAAGGGAGACTTGATTCCAAATATTTCTAATATGTTATACTTCCTCTCTTTGGTTTTCATACATAAAGTAAATTTCACAGTGTATAAGGATTATTTGATACTGGAGATATTCATACTCGTATCCTATTTTCAAAAGAGGGGTGATATAACACGTGAGAAATATTTGGAATTAAGTTTCCACTTGCTGTTATTTCAGATCATTTGAAACCATAGCAGCAAGTTTTAGTCTCCTCCTCCATCAAGGCCAGTGGTACATATATGGGATGGCCCGGAATCTCTGTTATAAATCCGGACAAACTAACAAGAGAAACTTGATAATCCAGCTGCTATCAGACTATTTTACTAAACAGTCAATAGATGCTCTGTACACAGGTTGCCATTAATTTGTTTATTTATAGTCTCCTGTTGTATCAGTCTAACATTAATTTGAGATTATATTTTATTTTGATTTAATTTAACAATATAGCTTCATAAGCAAATTCAAATGGTCTATTTTCATCAAAGAAAGGTTGAAAATTACTGTTTACACTGCAAGCAATCTCCGATGGTTTAAAGGTATTGGAGATTTATAATTAATGGATTAAGTGTGTGTTTATTAATTATTATTCAAGTGAAATCGAATAGTGTGGAAAAACGCTTATTCCAGCAAAATTCTTGAACCAAGGATGCAGGAAAATCGGTTTTGCGCTTGTAATGTAATCACTTTAATCAATCTTTATTCTGTGGCTCGTCTTCATGTTTCCCATTAGTGCAAGACTTGCTGTCTTTAGCCTAAAAACAAAGGAGAGTGTCCTGTTGGGTTTGGATGATTATAGTTTACGACACTGAAACTCTTTGCAAGTGGAATTTTTTTTTTGGTCACCGTTTTTCCATATGCATGTATGTTTACTGATGTATGTTTACTGATCAAGCGTGAGCGAAATACTGACTTCTTTTTCCGTCAAGTTAGACCCTTTTTATGTAAATTAAGTCTCGTCACTTCATCTGGCTTATGTTATACTTTATAAAACATACCACACCTCTTGCGTCTTCTTCTTCTGATGGTTTCTCTGCACCGATAGCAGAGGGAACACACCTTTTGTTTCTTTGCAGCATTTCTACTCACTACACCTTTTTTATTATAAAAAAGAATGTATTTTATTCTTTCGTTAAGACACAAATAGGTAAAAGAATGTCGGAACTTTGCACATCTATTCATCCTTGACTCACCTGACACTTACCTCTGACTGTTTTTCCTGTCCACCAGTCAACTTCTTTTTCCGGGCATTAATAGTGCACTTGTACAGCAGTTTTGCTTGCATCATCTAACCTCAGTTCCGTCGTTTCTAATCACTTTTCAATCGTTTTCAGTCAATAGAATTCTATTGTATATCGTGTTTTTAATCCATTGACGTCACAGATTAAAGGATGTTTCAGCTTGAGTATTTCTTTCTAAAATAATTCTTTGTACTCTTGCGTTTTGTAAAATGTTTGCCTTAAACCAGTCTGTTGACGTTCGAAGTTTTGATCCACATATAACGCCTAATAATCTCTGTATATTGTTACGATAGCGTGTGTGTTATTTTGTGTGTCACACTTACATCTTTTTTCTTCCGAGTGACTGTCGTTTAATTGTTATGACCTTCCATTTCTCATGAGAAATAATTTTACCAAGAATTCTTCATAAGTTTTGGTTTCGGTTTCGATTATAGCTGATAGCACTCAAGTAATCTATTTTTTATAAATAATTTTACCAAGATTCTTCATGAGTTTTGGTTTCGGCTTCGAATATAGCTGAGGGAACTCAAGTTATATGCATACATATTTTTTCTTCATGAGTTTTGTTTCAGTTTCGATTCAAGCTGATGCACACAAGTTATAGGGATATATATATTTTTATTTTTGAAAACTTTATAATATATAAGAATCGATAGAAAATTGACTCTATAATAATATATACGAAATCTGCATAAATTGAAATATCGTATTTAAGCGTACTTTACGACCTGGCTACGCCTGGCGTCCATGCTAGCTTAGATAAACACTTTTGCAGTTTTAACAAAAGAGCTACAATAATATCAGGGCGTCTCCATTTACGTTGAACATTCACAGAATGCCAACATCAATATATTACACATGAAAGAGTCTGGAATGGAATTTCCACAGGTTCTGCAAGTATACATTATTACCAGAAAAATTCAGTGAAAGAAAATGTCAATATTTTACTAAATATTTTGGTCACAAACTTTCAAATTATTGTTTCCGGGTAATGCTATGTTTCTGCAGTAGTTAAAACATATGGATGAATCTTTATGTTAGTCCTGTACCATGAGTAGCGATTAATGCGAGCTTATAACTTGATTGAAAGCGCAGATGTGAAATATCTGGATAAGAAGCAGTAGATATATTTAGTGTCAGCAGCTTTTATTAAGATCGAATTCAAATAAAATCGATAAAGTAACGACAAGAAAGCAAACAAAAAAAAAAGTTTATTGAATTCTTATAAAAAGAAAGCGATGATTGCTTTTAGTGATTACGAATAAATTTGATCCTGAAACTTGAAGAGCAACACTTTTTATCTGATGAATTTACAAGATTCTTTTAGACGCAACAACTGTTTACCTTTATGAAACTTGGTGATAAATCAAAGAAGACTTTGCTGCACATGTATGAAACGAAAACGATACAAACAATTTTTTTTACTAGATTCCAAAGTCAAACATTCTATTCATCTTACTTAACTTTTTTTTTTTTGCAAAACAAAAATTTCGGTATAATTACGGATCCATTTGGTTCAACCGATATTCGTGTTTGCATATATATATATATATATATATTAATGAAAACAAAGGGATGTAGTGTTTACCTGATATACGTTATGGTAAAATTCAAACTAATATAAATAATAGTATTTATATATAGAAAATTTAATCCCAACCGAATTAAAAAAAAGAATAGAGAGTAGAGCTTATAAGAGAAAGAAAATTAAAACTGTAAGTTAAACTTTACAATCAAAATTCGACTGAATACTCCAAAAAACAATTTACAATTTTTGTTTGAATTTACAATTTTTGTTTGAATTTACAATTTTTGTTTGAAACTCCGCGGAAAGGACTTTATAAATTGTTTTTTGGAGTATTCAGTCGAACAATAAATTTTGATTCTAAAGTTCAACTTACAGTTTTAATTTTCTTTCTCTTATATATATCATTCAACCACGGTAGTGGTTGAATATATGCTTAAGTCCGAAATTGAATGAATCGAGACACATTCAAACCCCCACCACTAATTCCATTCGCAACCAAATTTCAAACAGCTTATATAGTTCGATAGAACACCTCATTAGCTACATTTTGAAAAAAGACTTTCGAAAATTGGTTCAGTAGAAAAAAAGTTACAACAAAATATGTGGGTTCACAAACAGGAGAGTAAGTACATAAGTGACTAACGCTTTTTTTATTTTGCATAACTTTTTTTGTATATAAATATTTTTTACTGCGGTTTCGCCAATATGACATGTTAGCGTAACGGTTAGAGTACCGGGGGTTGGTGGAAAGATTTTAGGTTCAATCCCGTGTATCGTTTTTTTTTTTATAATTAAAAAACCGAACTTTTTTTTTAATAACTAATTTTTTTTTAACTCTCCTTATGATTTTATAGCAAAAAATGGTGAATTTATCGATTAAAAATATTAGTGAATTCTATGATATACATATTCTTTGAATGAACTCAAATTTTTCGTTATCACATTTGATGAAAAATGTAGTCCCATTTTGGCAATGCGTCTGACCAATGATGCTTTTGAACCCGCAACCAGCACTGCGATGTCATCAGCAGCAGCCTGGGCATAAATATTCCTATTTTTAAACTCCTTTAAAAGAGGATTCAGCATACAGTTCCATAGTAAAGATGATAAAATCCCACTTTGGGGGTTTCATTTAACTACTTCCCTTTTAACAGTTGCCTTCAGTAGTTCTACTTGAATTGTTCTGTGCCTCACCATATACTCAATCCATCGGATGTGTATTGGTGGCACATTGAGTTCTCGTAGCGATTTGAACATACTACTGAAGGGTATGTTGTCAAAAGCTCCAACGATATCTAAAAAGACACCGAGTGCCATCTTCTTTTTTGTTAGTTTACGCTCTATACGGATCACGAATTCATGAACCGCAGTCTCGGTAGAGACCCTGGCTCGGAACTACTGTGATTGAATGATAAATATTGCACAAATGTGTGTTTGAGAGCTAATTTTTTTTGACAATCATTAATAAATATTATAAATTTATATATTAATACAATAGCAATGCCTGGAAAAATCATGGATTATATGGAAAAATGCGCGCATGAAAAGTAATATTCTTAAGATTTTATTAAACCTGGAAAGTAAAGGACAAGAAATTCAACCTGGAAAAGTAAAGAACAAGATATTCTAGTAAAGTAAAAAATAAGAATTTTTTAGACTTAAAATATTGCAGCTAAAAATAAAATTTGAATATTGATAAATATTTTATTTATTATTTGCATATGGTGTTGTTTATTGTTGAGTTACAAAGAATAAAATGATCCTAATTATGGTATAATAAAATTATTAATTTTTATGTAAATTATAAAATTATTAATTCCATCTACTAACTAACTAACTAATGAATTAATTTTATTCAAACAGTTTTCACTACATAAATATATGCAAATAATAAGGGGAAATAAGTTCAATCCAGCGACTGACACCCTTTCTAACTTTTTTTAACATATTTTGGAAGTACATATTTTAGAAAAACAACAAAGAAAATTAATGAAGAATTGTGCTTTGTAAAAGAAGTAAAAAAAAAACTGTTTTGTCAACGGTTGATGGGATGCTAAAAGACCACTAACGGTGAATATGCCCCTCAAACCAAGGTGAGATTCTTTCAAATACATACGAAGTAAATCTATTTTCTACAGTTAATGGAAAAAAACATAGAATATATCCCAAATCTGATGCAAAGAAGGTGAACGCCTCCTGCCTGCCAGTATCCTATATCACTACGAAGTCACCCATGCAAGAAGTTTTGTTATCATATGTAGGCTAGTTTAGATAGGATAAAAAAGAGGCTTTAATAGGACGCATACTGTCTACCAAGATTCGTCTCTTGTCCTGTTGTCACAATGTTTCATCCCTGTGCTTGTTTTAAAAATACTTAAATAGAATGCGTTCTGATGAACTTTCTGCACTTGTGCCCCTCATAATAACTATACCAGGCACACCAACAAGCAGTAAAATCCTCACCCCTTCACTGTAGTGATTTCCAGATGCCAGAAAGCTTTTTACTTAATAGCTTCTTTTCTTAAAGCGTTTGCATTTGAAATTCCTTTCACGCTTCCTGTTTACTCCGACTCTCACAAGATGCCTAAATTTAAAATAATGTGAACAAACACCTCGTTGCACAAACCCCTACAAAACCTCCTGACACCTCAGTGGCAATGCGCCTTGTTTGAGGGGAATAAAGATTATCGTTTCTACAAAACAAAGGATTAATAAGCTTTGAGCTATGTATTATAAATTCCATTTTTTTTTTGTAACCCTGTTTTGAGACAGCACTTTGATCTTTATGACAGCTTCTTTCCTCAAATGGCTTGAATTTGGAATCCATTCCCGCTTCCCGTTTCCCTGACTGTACCAACATTAAAATTTTTTAATAAAATGTGAACAATCATCTCGTTGCACAACTCCCCACTTAGGATGCTCCTATAAATCTGGGCTCTAATTTACAGTAGCCCCCTTACGTCTCAATGGCAATGTACTGTTGTTTGTTTGCAATTAATAAAAGTAAAAAAAAGACGTTGTGATTGTATCTATGCTATATCGTGGCAAATGCTCAACTGAGCTTTAGTCTTTGGTGCCCCCCCTGTAAATCATTCGCAACAAATACTTGTCTAGCTATAGCAATAATTTCCTTTACGTTCTATCTGTCTACAACTAAACAAAAAATTCCATGAGTAAAGTTTCTGTTTGGACGTGGAACACAATAGTGTGGGGGCTGTTTCCAAGCTGACCATAACATGGTCGTTTTCAAGTTTAATGTAAACAAGTTCTTCTTGGGCCGTCCTTTTAAATGAGTAAACCATATCCAAGTTCCAACACTACCAATCATAATGGTTCTGTCTCATTGTCTACCCGACACTCATTAACCCTTATCCGCAAGTGGCCTTTGAAATTTGATAAACGGTGACCTGTCCCAGTAAATAAATAAAATAATAATTTTCATACTATATACTATTGGTTCCATTTTTTCTAATTCTGCTTCAGGACAACACTTTGATCATTATGACAGGTGTCAAATTCAAGTAACGTGCCTCCATCAAATGGATTATGAATAAATTATGAAACAGAATGGATTATGTTCATTTGCAGAGATCAAACTTTATTGATAATATATTTTGATAACAAAAAAAAAAAAAAAAGGGAAAAAAGAAACACGCAAAAGAAAAAACAACGAATGGAAAACATTTTATTTATTGTCTTTTTCAAATAAAAAGAGCTCATCTCATCAAACGTTCAATGTTCCTCTTAACATTAGAGATGCCGTTACTGGGTGGGATGCTGAATTTGAAGCTGACAATTCTTCGTCATTGATACAAAATGACAAAGGATATTTGCTGGCATTATTGTTCCAATCCCCGAAAGATGTCCTAATTGTCAGCTGGTGCTGCTAAAAATAGGCGGCTTACGTCAAACGAACGTCACTTTTTTTAAATGTCTTTATTCATTCATTTCTTTTTTTACATATGTTGTTCCTATATTCGAGGGGAAAAGCGAGCATCAGTGTTTGCGAGGTGGTGAGCCTGTGGGTGGAGGGCCACTTTCAATCAGCTGCTGCACATACAGCAAAATGTCTGGTTGATTATGTCGTAATACAGTGGATGCTAGTGGGAGGGAAAACGGTATCTCTCGTGTAATGTTGTTGTAAAGAGCGAAAAAACAACAAAGAAAATGATCGGAATTTCATAATTTTCTAAGGCCCTTCTTTTTAAGAAAATAAAATGTTATTCATTACTAGCAGTTCAGCCCAGCTTTGCTCGGGCTCTATGTACTGTTCATAACTTTATGTGGATATATATATATATATATATATATATATATATATATATATATATATATATATATATATATATATATTCAAAAGTTTACTCATGTCCACGTAATCTACATCTAAAATTCCAAGTGTTCAGACTCAAAATTGGAGGAAGAGTTTGGTAGAGTCTGCAAAGGTCAACTATTTCAATGGTAACCTCTTGACAACCAAAATTTCGCTCAGAAACTGATTAAAAAGTTTGCTGCATGTTCGAATACCCTTTATGTAAAATTTCAAATGTTTAGACCAAAAATTTGCTGAATAGTTTTCTAAAGACCGCAGTGGTCAAATCTTGTGAATTTTAACCCCTTGGTAGCTAAATTTTCGGCCAAAAACCGATTAAAAACTTACCTTATGTCTGAATACACTTTATGTAAAAAATTTTTTTAATTATATTTTCACCCCAAACAAGGCACATTGCCACTCTGGTGTACGGGCCTACTATCAGGGGCAACAACTATTGGGGTACTATGTGGGGAGTTGGACAGCAAGATGTCGGTTCACGTTACACTTAAACTTCTGCATGTCAGTACAGTTGAGGAAGCAGGGCCCTGGAATGGAATTCCAAAGTCTAGCGGTTCTGGGGAAGAAACTACTGGAGTAGAAAGATCTTTTACATCTAGGGATCTCTACTGTGTAAGGGTGGGATTTAGCTGCCTGTCAGGTTTGTCGGGGGTGTTTACGTCGTGGGGGCACAAGTGTTTGCAGTTCATCAGAGCATTCACCATTAAAATACTTGTAGAACAGGTAAAGGGATGCAACATTTCGTCGATGGGACAGAGGCTGAAGCTTAGATGACAGTTCAGGACCTATCAGATTGGCGGTTCTCTTTTGAACCTTGTCTAGGAGCGAGAGACTAGTAGCAGATGCACCAGCCCAAATATGATAACAATACTCCATAATGGGCGAATGGTGGCCTTATAGAGGTACAGGATACTTTCGAGTGTTAGTAGTTTTCTAGCATGGTAGAGAGAGCCTACTTTCTTCGCAGCTCTCTTGGCAATGCATTTAATGTAATTGTTCTGACTCATGTTTCCTTTGAATTTTAGTTTAAAAGATGTACTTTCAGATAAAGAGTCATTGGCTATTGCTATTGGTGGTAGAGAAAGTTTCTTGTAATTATTGAAGGAAACAAGTTAGTTTTGGCAGCATTGAATGTGACCATCCATTTTTGTCCCCATTCCACTACAGATTGTAGATATTCCTCTAGTGTTTCTGCCATTTCCTTAGATATGTGTTCATTTGTTTTCCTCTCGTGCTTGTTATAGAGTGTGGTGTCATCAGCATATATACCCATCTCAGAGGCAATTTTGCCGGGAGGTCATTTATGAATATTAGGAATAATAAGGATAGACCCTTGAGGTACTCCCGCATTTATATCATATTGTTTGGATGTACGACCGTCGAAGACAACCTGGATTTTGAATTTTGAATTTTATCTAAGAAGGATTTAATTATGTTAAAATTTTCAATGTTTAGACCAAACATGGGCTGAGAGATCACATTTTTTATTTTTAAACTTTGACCTCAATTTTGACCTCTTAACATTGACTGTATTGGGCTCAAATCAAATTATAAAGTTTGATCCGTGTCCAAGTAACCTACAATTAAAATTTCAAGTGTTTAGACCCAAAATTAGCGGAAGAGTTTGGTAAAGTTTTCAAAGGTCAAATCGTTTGACTTTGACCTCTTAACAGCCAAATTTCTGGCCAAAAACCGATTAAAAAGATTTTCCCAAATGTCAATACTCCTTATCTCAAATCTCGAGTCTCTAGACCGAAAATTGACTGAGTTATTTGGTAGGGAAATGTACACATACACACACACATAGACATTTTCACTTTTATGGATATATAGATATATGTTACGTTTATTAGAACGTCGAAACTTACCTTGTTCTGTTTCAAAACAGTATCTCGTTTAATAAACGGCCCATTATATTTACAAACAACCCAATACATTTTTCAACGAATTCCGTGTTGGTGAACATGCAGGTTCTTGTATAATGTTTTTACACAGAATCAGTTATACTCAGATTTGTATGGTGTGAATATTGTTTGCTGTTGCAAGGCTTGTGATACACTGATAAACATAAGAATTTTATTCATATTACGGATCTTCCCAAGCAGTATGACATAAAAAAATCAACTATATTGTACTATTTTAAATGACCTTGTTAAAGCGGTTATTATGTTAAGGAAACAAAGGTGTTAATATGTTAAGTAAACAAAGAGATTAATATGTTAAAGAAATGCTATATCTTTCTTTAGTTACTAAGGGTTTATTATGTCAAGGAAACAAATGTTTTATATTTTAAGGAAACAGAGGTTTGGTATGTTAAGAAAACAAAGGAGTTGATATTTTAAGGAAGCTCTGATAACTTTCCTCTTAATGTCTTTCTTATTAAGGTTACTTTCTCTTTATTTGCATATCTCCTCTGACGATCTTGTCGGTTGCTTCTTTTTTTGATTTTTTTGATTTTCCTGTTGGAATACTTTTTTTTTTTTTATTAACATGCATTCCTGGTTACTTGCTGCATTTGCCATTGTAAAATTCAGTTGATTAATGCCTAAGAAAAGGTATTCGCTCTTTACTATGCACAACCATCAATGCCACATCTCATGAATGTATGTTCAATGTTGAAAGGGGCTCTTCCACTGGCACTGCATTGTGTTATTTAAACGATTTGATGGCAGGAGCAAGTATGACCTTATTATTGAGGGAGTGGAACTCCTCAGAACCAACACTAAACACGAGAATTCGACATCGTGATAGTCGGGAGGATTCGGTAGTCTTAAGACATTTGGACCGTTTTTCACGATCTCAGGATCCTTGTGAAAATCCATACCCAGATCGACCTCAAGATTCTGCTGGGACGCGGACTTATATCGCCTTCAAGATTCTGCTAGGAACGTGGACCCAGATCGACCTCAAGATTCTGCTGGGAACGTGGGCTTATATCGCCTTCAAGATTCTGCTAGGAACGTGGACCCAGATCGACCTTAAGATTCTGCTGGGGACGTGGACCAATAAAATCTGCCATCTTCGCCTGGTGCAAGTCTCGAGATTCATATTTCTTCAAAGTCTGAGACTTCTGACTCTTCCGGTAGTGACCTACCTCTCCGCCGGTCTAGCAGGACTTGTAAACCAGTCCAGCAGCTGGATTTATAAACTTTCTAATAACAATCCTTGTTTAAAGTGGGGAAGAATGATATAATTTTCTTTTTATTAGAAGAAAATTATTTCTTATTAAAGTGACTTTCTCTTTATTTGCATATCTTCTCTGACGTGAACTTGACGTTTGCTTTTTTCTTTATTTTCTTATTTGAATACTTCTTTTTTGTTTTATTAACATGTATTCCTGGCCACTTGCCGTATTTGTCGTTGGAAAATTCAGTTGAATGAAACTTTGTAAAAAGGTATTTCTATTTTCGTCTTCATTACATTACAAAAAACAAAGGGATTAATATGTAAAAAAAAAACAACAAAAAAAAAGCAAAGGGATTAATATGTTAAAGAAACGAAAGGATTAATATTTTAAGGATTCAAAAGGGTTAAGATGTTCAGAAAACAAAGGGGTTATTATATTTATGAAACAAAGAGGCTATTATGTTTAGGAAAAAAGGGATTAATATGTTAAGGAAACAATGGGATTAATATGTTAAGGAAACAATGGGATTAATGTGTTAAGGAAACAAAGTAGTAGAGAAAATATTGATGAAGCGGAATATTTCTAGAGAAAGGGAACAGATTTGTATTAATTTTAATCGGAAACATTGATTTGAATCGCAATCATTTTTGTTTATGAACGTAATCAAATAACAAATAAAGTCTATCATCTGGGATATATTACGACCCTTTTTGTTCTTTAATTTTTCATTTCATTAATATAACTGATTGCAGACGTGTGTATTTGCATGCATGCATTAACGATTAAACTGTTAAAAGATTGATATTAACATCTAATATCTATATAAACAAAAATATTTATGACGAACTAACATAAACCACACTGCTCCGCCAAAGGAGGACGTAATGTTTAAGCCGATGGTTTCAAAACGAGAGAACAGATACTATCTATAATTCCTTAATAAAAGGAGGAGGTAATGGCTGGGAATATGACATCATAACAACAGAACGGATACTGCACTACATCCCCCCAAAAGAACGTAATTTCTGATGGGATTTTTTTACAAGAGAGTCACAACTTATCAAAGCCTGCAGGCTACTTGAGGAAAAGGTTAATGAATGTAAGGTGGTAGTGTAGTAATCGTTAATGGTGTAAGTTGGGTAGAATTTGGATTATTTATGGGGATGGTTCAACAAGAACTTGTTTACATTGGACTTAAAGGTTACCATATTGTAATCGGCCGAGAAGTAGGCCAATAAAACAAGGTACAGTACTAGGAAAGAACAACCTGAATTTTCCTTTTATAGAAGAATCTAATTATTTTGAGCATTTGTCCAGTATTATCGTATGATTTAATTTCCAACTCTTGATGGAATAAATACTATAGTATCCCACACAAAAATGAGGAAATAATGACTGGTAGTAGGGGATCATGACAGCACTAATCCTTTGCCGTCCCTGAATTGGGCTTTGAAAGATAGTATTCGTCTAGTTTCAAATAAAGCAAACAGATTCCAAATCTCCATTTGTTGTAGATAAATAAAAGACTTCAAATTGTCTATCTTTGTATCTATCTCCTTTTCAGATTTTACACATGCAATACAAATCTCAAACACATACAAGTTCTAAATGTGACGAGTGTTTATGGCAAAACAATGCTACCTTCCCTTCTCGTATCATTGATCGATCTCCAGTCTTTTAAGACCAACCAAAATTAAAGGACATAATTCTTTCTTTTAAATGTATACTCCAAAAAGTAAAATTGCCTTTTTTTTTTCATTTAAAAAATACATACTTTTCATATTAAAATGTGTAAATTCCTTTCAGATTTCGATTTGATAGTGAAGAAAATTAAAAAAAAAAAAAAAAAAAAAAACTAAACTGAACTAAACGTTCGTATTATTTAGTTTCTTCGAACTACTGTTCTCATATTTTCAGAAGGTTTCAATCGATGAAAACTCTGACCTTCTTCAGGTGTATTTTGTCGAATTCCGGAATCTGTATGGAATTTTGAATGGAACGATTTATTTAATCCACGGATTAGCATGCTCTAGTACCTCAACAATGACT
>NC_136483.1:29011831-29091831 GCF_053919585.1 Euprymna scolopes | reverse complement strand
AAAACTTCAATTCATATGAAGGTTTTTAGTTCTCTCTCACTACAAGAACTGTGACACCAGCGTCGGAAAGTGGGGTTGAGAAGTCAGCGCCCCAAGGAAGGGCACTCTGACTTACAAAATAGTGCCTGGGCAGCTTGTCTGCATCCCCTAGTAAGGATGCCTCAGGCGATTAGCAATAAACTAACCCCTTCTCAAAGAGAGAAGGAAAAGCCTGGGAGGATGAACCTCCTAGAACTGCACAGAACTATCATTACACCACAATCACCAGGGACCAGATCATTACAGGAATGGTCTAATCTCTGTTGATATTGGTGACCAAGGATGAATCAGTGTAGTACAACCTTTTCTATTGTTTTGATTCTTTTGTTGCCATCGGTTTCTTCAATTCTTTCATGAATTATGTACAGGAGAAACCACACGAAGTTTGATAACATCCATAGTGAATCTGTTTCAATGGAATTAAAAGGATCCTTACTTAGCAAGCCGACACTAGCATACTGAAGTGGTACTCACGCTAGATGGGTTGAACTGGTTTCCTCTGGAGGAAGCAGTTTTGGGGAATATCAAATTCACGCGCGGTCCCCAGTCACATGTATATCTCCATCAAGAATGATAACGATATTAAAGTTGTACACTTCTTGCAGAGAGGTGTCAATGTTTTCCTACATACAGCGCCTGGTATTCCCAAATAATCACCTATCTGATTCTGGCCAGGCTCAACTTGCTTAACTTCAGTGATCTATCGTGAACCAGTGTGTCAACGTGATTATACCATATATAATAGCATGCCGAGGCCAGCTCATCAGGCCACATGACTATCCCTGGCCATTCCCTAAAATAGTGTTTTAATCACTAATCACGTTTTATTTTTTCTCTTTTACAACGACAGATTACTAATGTTAATAGTAATCATATTTCAGCGCATTGATAACGTTTGTAGATGCATTCTCGCATTTCTAAGAAATGCTGTCGTCTGGAAGTTTGGAAGTTTGGAAGGCCATTGAGCCTGTTTTTCTCATATTTGAAATAAAATTTTCGTTTGTCTCTCACACTTATGTTTGAAATAGCACTTTAATCGGCCAATTACACCTAAGTTTGGTACAGTCAGAATAGGTGTTTGTACCAAACAAGGATAGGTCTTTGACAATGATTTTTACGGTGGTTTTGTTGTTGCAAGGTTGAGGTATGGGTATGTTAAGTTCTAGAACGTTAACTCTCCCAGTCTTTAACTTGTCCCTGAGAAGGGTTTAGTTTAGTCCTACAGAGACATGTCGTCAGGGGTTATCAGGAATTTGTTGTAGGCCATTTATTATAAGGATCTGCCTTTTCACAACCACACATGATCTTGTGTCTAAACTCCTTGAGAGGAGGTAAATAAAATATTTAAGTCTCAAGTAGTATTTTAGTCTAGTGTTTCGCAAACTTCAGGAGACCATGGAGCCCCTGAGCAGAGCAAAGGTTTTCAACAGGCCACAAACAAGATAATTTCTAAAATAAATATGAAAACTGTTGAACTCTGTCCCGTTTTCCTGTTTTCCAACTGACTACAATATGGTTGTCTTCAAGTCCAATGTAAACAAATTTTTGATGAGCCATCCCCTTAAATAATCCAATTTAACAAATTTCCACTACTAAAGATGACTACGATATATTCCACTTAACTATTGTACACTCTTTAACCCTAATCCTAGACTGGCTTTATAAGTGGGGACTCCTTGTAAAAAAAGCCCATTAACTTCAAATTTTAACTTATACTTGTGCATTAGTTGTTCCAATTCGTGACTATACTATATTTTCGTGTTTACAACCATTTTTTTTTTATTTTTTATTAATCAAAAATATTTGCTTTTTTCGTTGATTTATTTTTTTTATTTTATTTTTTCATGAGTTGTACTGGAACTCATTGCACCTGTATCTATCATATCGTTTTCCAGTAAAAAAGATCAGGAATTAAATGTTTGCAGGCATTTAATTTTTCCATAAAAAGCATTTGGTCCTCTTTAAGAGAGGGTTTGTGGAGTCCCTCAGCCTCAATCACGGAGCTCCAGGGCTCAGTGGAGGCCACTTTTAGTCCATCTGCCATGTTTAAAATAAAAAGAATGTTCTTCGGTTTGCTTAACTTGGAAATAGTATTTTCGTGACGTTGTCACATTTAAATTTGGAACAGCATTCTTAAATCTATAGAAATAGGATCCATCAACACAAATTTATAAGAGATGATATCTGTTCAGCACTTGAGTTTTAAATAAAGGGTCGCTCCAAAAGTAATGCATCCTATTTTTTAACAAAAAAAAGTTGAAAAATTACAAAAACAGGAGTAACATTTTGTGCTTCACAATATATTTTTCTATATAGTCACCACAGTTCTCAATGCACTTTTGCCAGCGATGGGGTTGTAGCCGTGCATGGGTGTCTGGACTGCCCTTTATCACGCACATCTCTGTCGCCATTTTGAAATCAACGAACCCATCTTCTAAGTGTGCTGACATTAACTGCATCGGCTATGTAAACGATCCACAGACATCGGTGAATGCTGATTGCTTCAATTTTTTCTGCATAGAGAAATTCGATGACGCATCTCTGCTTCTTATGTACGTACATGACAGAGGTTGCTTTCTTAGAATCTCAAACCATCAATATTTGTAACAGAGATATGAAACTTTCAGCTCATGAGTGCATAAGTTCAGTCATGATACGAATACAATTTGCAATTCCTACTGATCCATTCGGGTGGAATAAAAAAATATTTTGGAACACCCCTTGTAATATTTTCCGTTGTGAAATTTTAGCTTGAAATAAAATTTTTCGTCAATCTGTTTGAAGTAGTATTTTTATTAGGAATTTATAACAATTTCATCGATCTGTTATGCTTCCATTTGAAATAGCATTTTCTTCAGTCTGTTGCATTTAAGGTTGAGATAACAGTATTGTTTGTCACTCTTGAAATAGCATTTTACTCACTGAACATGCAGATTGAGTGGACGGGTTTTCCAAATTTCTTTTGTTATTAATTTTTTTTCTACAAACCCGAACAGTAATTATATAGAGAAGATTAATTTTTTTCATAGTTTTGAAAAATTTTATATTTAACAAAAAGATCTCCATAGAGATGTCAGACATCCTAGATCTTAAGTAATAACACTTGTTTGTTTCAACTGATAAGGTGATATGTGTGTGTGTGTGTGTGTGTGTGTGTGTGTGAGAGAGAGAGAGAGACAGACTGACTGACAGACAGAGAGAGAGAAAGAGACAGAGATGGGGAAGAAAGAAAGAGAGAGAGAGAGAGAGAGAGAGAGAGAGAGAGAGAGAGAGAGAGAGAGAGAGAGGCTACACCAGTAGATCTCTCTAATCATATTATGTGGACACTACTTCTCTAAAATCTGGTCTTATTTAGCCCAAATTTGAGCTAATATGCCTCAGATAACTGTCTAAAATCCTGGGTCACGATACGCTATCTATAATGCCATAAGGACCATATGCATTCAAACTGCTTGTTCTGTCAATCATTTTATGCTTATTCTATGATGAAAATATCTACAAAACTTTTGTGTTGACACAACTTAGGAACGTGGATATGTGATCAGTTCTGTGAGCAACCCTAAAACAAAAATCAAGTTGCTGTGAACAATAACAAATATTTATTGGAACACATATAAATAAAATAAAAACAAAAAGTTATTTTCTTGTTAAAGAGAAAAGACAAATTGTGGAATTTAACTTGAGCTAGTCTTTGTAAACCTCAAAATTTTGCTTTGTTTTCTCCCTTAGAGGAGATCGAATTTAGAAAGAATTTTCTTAGTCTTTTAGATTTCTGTTTTTCAATAGTAATAAACCAGTCTCTATCCAAGCCTGTCTGTCTCTCGGACTGGCTATTTTTTAGATGTTAGTTCTTTTATTGACAACGTTTTACTTATGAGTTTTGGGATTCATTATCTTCAATTTGACATTATATCATGATCGGTTGAGCAATGAGGGCTCTGGTTTCACACATAAAAAAAGATGTGCATTAATTCACAACTACTTTCATCTAATTCGAAAATTAACATGTCTTAGAATATTTGTTGACAAATAATTATATTTATCAAATGTGTTACATGTACTTTTGTAACTGTTATAAGTTACCGATATAATTTGTTTTGCTATTAATGTGTCTTCTGGTAATCATGTTACACAGTTTGTAATTTAAACCTTTCACAATTTATGAGTTGAAATACAACAAAAGTTAATTTGAATTTTTTCCTTCAAGTGTCAACTCAACACTAGTGTGACAGATGAGATTTTAAAGTTAGTTGAAAACAATTGTTTGAATAATCCATTCACCCTGTGAAATTGTGTGTGAAAATTTTTGTTTTATGATACACTTAATTCGTTCGTGTGATCTAATATTGCCTGTCACCCCAGTTTAAGGAAGGTGACCTTTGCAATGAAATCGTTCATTTAAAAGAAATGGTTATATTTTGTATCCAAAACTGCACTGATCTCCAATCTGTTCTAATTATTCAATAATTAATTTCAATCCATTAATCATTTAAAATTGCACCAGCAAACTCATCATATCATAAGTATTCATGGAAAAAGTTGACTGAATCTCTAACATAATAATACCTGCCTGTATCTCTATTTCTCACATTGCCTGTCACCCCAGAATAAGGAAGATGACCTTTGCAATTAAACACAAAATGATTATATTTTGTGTTCAAAACACGCACTGATCTCAGATATCTTCTAATTATTCAATAATTAATTTAAATCCATTAATTACCTAAAATTGCGCTAGCAAACTCTTCATTATATCAAAAATATTCATAGAAAAAAAGTTGAATTAATCGCTAACACGATAATACCCACTATATCTCTATTTTTATATCGCTTGATATAAATAACAACTTCTTAGCCTATAAAACTATGCGTGTTAATTCAGTATATATCTATCTTTCAGTGACAGGTTAATGAAGTATTAATTGTGTATAAGCACGCTGACAATTGTTTTATGAAGAGGCATTAATTATAAAGGTTGAAAGTAAGTTGAGAAGCTGTTTTGGAATCTAATAAAATTTAGGAATTTATAGGAAAATTTAATATCACAAAAACAGAACCGTTTTCCATCCAATATAAGATATAAGGTTAGACTTTTAGGAGTAGAAACCTACGCACAGTGGTGACTACATTTGCCATGTTTGATTTGTGCCGGATCCATAGCACCATTTTTGGTTATGACATAATTCACATTGACACAGTCAGGTGATCGAAGCTAGCAATTTTGAGCATAGTCATATATACATGGGTGACTATGTAGGAATACTAAGTGCTGTAAGCAAATACTATATCCAGGTTTATAAACGCGTAATAGTCTTGCTAAGAAATATAAGTGACAACAAACTAGCAACCTGTCATGGGGATGGTGTATGCTTAACGTTATTAGATCAAGTATAAGCATGGGACTTAAGATGATTTCAACCTAAAAAAAGTTCACTACAAGAATCGTTCTAAAAGTAAAGCCTCCTATTTTTTAACTAAAAAAGTTGAAGAACTGTGTAGACGGAAGTAATGCCATAAAAACGAGCGACCTTTTGTCCTCCGGAATTTAGTTTGCTCCATAGTTACCATCATTATCAAGGCACTTTTGTAAGGAATTCAAAGACTTCTGATACACATCCATGATACACATCTGCAAGAGAAGCTGCTTTCTTAGAATCTCACACCGTCAATATCTGCAACACTAAGATAAAACTTTATGAATGCATATGTTCAGTCATCATAACAATTCAATTTGTAATCTCTTCTGATCCATTCAGGCAAAATAAAGAAAATGGAAGGCATTACTTTTAGAATGTCCATCGTACTCTAGCGTCGCTGTCAGTATGGATGTTGACAGGCTTCATATAGTCTACTGTGTGATTACCCAATTCGAAGATAAATTGGGGAAACAAATGCCAACAACAGAATTAATAAGGTCAAAATTTCTTAATATACTGATTTATAAGTGTTGTGACCGCATCTATATTTAAAAACACGATGGACTACGAAAGTAGTTAGAATAATTTCAGTGTTAATTTAGGACACTAAAACAGTACTCAGACAATTTTAGATTTTTAAAAATTTTTTATTTTTCTTCCTTTGAAGATTGTAATGCTGGGTATGGGGCAGCCAAACCAGCTGCCAACATTGCCCCACTTTTTTATTGAAACCAACAGAGAGCTCTTTTTAGTATCCTCGCTGTTCCCTTGAGTGCAATTGTCTGAATCTCTTTTGCACTTGGTTCACCAGGAATATTAGTTAGGTAGGACTTCAGGTTCTTCTTCATAAGTCCTGTGGCACTTATGATAACTGGTATGATCGATATCCCCTTTAGGTTCCAGTTTCTTTTCATATCATACATGAGACCTTGGTATTTCGTCTATTTCTCTCTTTCAGCTCTGTTAAGACCGCCATCATTAGGAACACTCACTTCAATCAAGGTTGCAACTGATGAGTTACACTAAATGGAAAGTGACTTCTGTCTTGTATAAAATGAAAGGCAAACATACTAGGTGCCTTCAATAAGCTTTCAGTCTTTTTTCATATGGGTACTTTTATTGATAGTACACACATGAAACTCTAGTTGTCTTCAAAGTAACCTCATCCAGCTGCAATACACTTGGTGTACCATACCAACAATTTCTGGAAGGCCTCGCGGAAGTCTTCCTGTGTGATTATGTCAATGACCCTCATCACAGCCTCTTTCATCTCCTCAATTGTCTCACACCGGCAGCCTCTAAGGTTTTCCTTGAGCTTAGGAAATAACCAAAAGTAATAGGGAGCAAAGTCTGGACTATAGAGAAGGTGAGGAATTGTCTTGATGCCATCTTGGTCATGACAACGTCTTTTTTTCTGATTTTCTTTGATGCCCATCTTGCTCATGACAACGTCTTTCTTTCTGATTTTCTCTGAGTACCCTTGGGACAAACTTTTCACAATTCTTCCACATTTTCAGTTCCTCACAAATAATTGTGTAACAGTTCCTACACTGACATCAAACTGTGCACTTATTGTCTGTATAGACACACGAAGGTCCTTATTCACGAAATTCTTTATTTGGTCAATCAACTCTGGTGTTCTAAATTCTCACTCCTCCCACACCTCTCATCATCCCTCACAGACTCACTGCCTTCCTTGAATCTCTTATGCAACTCAAAAACTGATGCGTGTAAGATGGTCCAAACGCAATCTGAAGCATGCCATACGTTTCTGTGGCATTTTTCCAAGTTTAAAACGGAAGTTTGTTGCATATCATTCTTCTAAAGTGTTCTCATGTCCAGATTACATTTTTGAAAACAATTATAGTAGGATGTATTCTAATTCCTGCTGGAGCTGTTCATTTGTACCTGAAATTATAAAAATTAGTCAGTCAACTCATAAGATGTATAGCAGTAACATACTGAATTTCCAAGAGTCTGTGACAATTTAAAATGACTGTACAAAAAAGTCTGGAAACTTATTGAAGGCACTTTGTAAGATATTATTCCGTCTTATTTCTTATCTTAGACTGAAACGAAAAAGATCCTGTTATATCAAAACCAAAAATCAATAAAAAAAACTTAAAAAAAAAACAAGAATATAGCCAATTTAAACAAAATTAAAAACATAAATACCTGTAGTTCTCATTACTTTCAATGTCTTTTTTCGTTTAATGTTTAATGTCTTAGCACTGTAAAAAGCAAATGAAATAAAACAAGAAATAAAATAAAAGCTAAAAGAAATTACTTTGTTCTGAGAAAACAGTCAATAACATTAGTTAGAGTCACCTTCATTTCGGCGTGAGAATTCCCAGGTGTGTTGACGTTTTTAAACAGGAATCAAAAGAAAAATCTGAAAAAACTTCACACTGAAAAAAAAAGAGGTTAAAATGGAATTATGCAATTGATGTCAACTCTATGTCTGTGAACGGAAAACCAAGACACAATTATAACTCGGTAATTTGTAGAGACTAATTTCTGCGTATCCATTGTTTGCACTGCGACTGTTTTAAAAGGTTAAACAAAATACTGACAATTGCAACTCTCAGACTCATGTCTTTATATTTCCTTTTTTCCTCTCACAATTCTGGTTCTCTCTCTCTCTTTCTTTCTCTCCCTCTCTCTCTTACACACACACAAACACATGCACTCATTAATACATAATACATAGATATATACATACATACATTCCTTTTCCTCTCACCTATTTTATCTATCTATAAATTTGTTAAGATCTTTCTCCTCTCCTCTCCCCAGTCTCTGTCTGTCTGTCTGTCTACCTGTCTGTCTCTGTATCTCTCTCTCTCTCTCTCTCTATATATATATATATATATATATATATATATATATATATATATATATATATATATATATATAACTACTTCATTTACTCACATAAAATTAATATACGAAAATATAAATTTGTGCGTAAACTTTAAGTATTTACTTGGACAGTGCTCAATATGTAGGTAGAGCTAGTTAGTAAGTTATAAAATATATATGGCGATTATGCTTAATAATAACTTTATAACTTACTATATATATATATATATATATATATATATATATATATATATATATATATATATATATGCTATAAAAGATGAGAAAAAATCGATTCCATCAGTTTCAAATCCAAAACAGAGGACCAATATTTGGTCCCCTATGTCCGATTCTCTTCAACCTCTGTTTATATCTGCCTCCTTTCCTATCTATCTATCTATCTATCTATCTATCTATCTATCTATCCATCCATCCATCTATCTATCTATCTATCTACGTATCAAACTAACCACTCTTAACTTCCAGACGGCTGTGACATCATGCCACAAATCACACGTTAGAACAATTAAGAATAATAGGTAATTAAACTCTTTATTTGAATTTAATTAATAAAAACGATTTAATATTTTAAAATTCATTACATGGATAAATAAATTTTACTCGGAAATTATTCTTTCTATTAGATTAAGTAACAATTAATTTTTCAAATTAACAAAGTATATAATATATCTCTCAGTATATATTTTTTATTTACGTGACCTCATTTATTTAGTGAACTGTCGGATATTTACAAATAATATTCTATAACTATATAAATTTGTACTATATATTATATATTCTATAACTATATAAATTTGTACAAAGTAAAAAATTATAAAAATGATTTGGGAGATCATTGATAAAGATCAGAAAGAGAATTGGGTGTAGGATGGAAATTTGAGGGATGCTAGCGTTAATACAATGAGTTTCTGATTTCTGCCCCATCAATGGCTACTTTTACATTTCATCTGCTCTTTATCACAGATTCTAGCAACTTACTCATGACATACAGAAGACTGATTGACCTGTATTGAGGGAGATGGCCGATCTCCGGAATTTTTAAATACGGGGCAGACTGATAAAGTTTTCCAGGGTGTTGGGAAGCATTTCTATTTCAGGCAACATTTAAACAGCTTTGTAAGTATGAGAGCTAGTTCCGGTTGCAGCTTTTTGATTACTATGACTGGAATGCAATCGGGGTCAGTTGCTTTAAGGATGTTTATAAACTTGGCAAAATCATGTACAGATATTTGTATGTCGCATAGTGTGCTTTTAGTCACAAGAGGAAATATGGATAGACAGCCCTGATCGTAAAGAGTAGATGTGCTGCAAAATTCTTGGCAAAAAGTTTTGCTTTTTCAGATGTTGGCAAAATTACCTCAGATCCATTGATGATGGTAAGGATAGAAAAGATGCTTCTGTTCAGACCCTGTTTGTTATTTGCCAAAACTGGTGGGAACCAAGCCGCTGCTAAGTTACTTTAAACTTGACTACTGAGCATACGAATCTCTTGCATTCTTTATTACTCTTTTCCAATAGTTGCTGGCAGTTCTAAAGGTGGCTTTAGTTTCATAACATCTATTACATTAGAAGTAATGGAAATTGTGTTTTCTGTGTGCAATGGACACAACACATTCTGGGGTGAACGGCGGTTGGCTATTAGGCTTTTACTGGAATTTCTTGGATAATATAAAGCAGTCTATACTAACAATTAACCATTCAGTCAGGCCAGATATTATAGAGGACACGTTCATTTTGAACATGGAGTGCAGAAGTATATCTACAATAATGAAAAAAAAAGTGACCTTATTCACAAAGGAGGCAACTAGATTTTTTAGATGTCAGTTTCTTAAATTACAACTAAAGGGAAAGAACTGATATTTTACCAGAGGACCAATTAGTATAAGGAAAGCTATCTTAAAATTAATTATTCGTATTTAACTTTTCAAACTGTTTAAGTTTAAATGACGTTATTTTGATAAACAAACGATTGATGTTTATGTCTATTTTATATTATATATTTTTAGCAGTTATTTAACTATGGCTTGGCTTATACTGAAGATAATTTTTGAAGAAAATTTATTTAATAATAGAAGTGCTTATTCTGCGTCAAGATTTTATAAAATTTAGTAAAATCTGAAGTTATTCATTATTAGTTCAAATGATGTAGCATAGTTAAAAGAAATATACGGCAAGTAGAGTTATTTTGCTCGATTTTTAGTCAAGTAGTTTATGTTCTATAGAGAAATTATTTTCAAACCCATCAATGGAAGGAAGTTTCTGAATACGACTAGTTAATCTGATGGAGATATTGATTTGTGTATAGAAACACCTCTTGGATAGAATCTGACATGCACCAATAAGAAAAGTCCTGGCTATCGGATCACCATTGTCCACAGTATTGGACAATATATATGTAGAAATAACATTAGATTCCGCATCACTAAAGCCATTGATGTGGCTGGTATATGTAGATGATACTGACCTCATCAAGAGGATTTTGAACCATTGCTAGACTATATAAACTCCATCTGTCTATCTATACAGTTCAATATGGAGAAAGAACATACTAACAAAGTATACTTCCTATTAATTAATTGTACTTCCTGTTAATTGCAGTTTGAATAATACAAATCAATTTTTTCTTTGAATTCAAGAGAAATTAAATATTAAGATCAGAACTACTGGTATCATCTTGAGTGTCTTTCTCACAACATTTCAATCGATGTAACCTCTGACCTTCTTCATGTATACTTTGTTGAATTTGAGAATCTTTCTGCCAAACTCCGGAATCTGAACAAAATTTCGAGCAGAACCCTTTATTTATCTAATCCATGAAGATGGATTGCTCTCGTTCTGCCAGCTATACTCCAAAAAAGTTTGAATTCGCAATTTTATTCTTAGTAGCGACTGTGCTGAGGATTGAACTTTTAACCACCAGAACTGAATTTTACTTAATACTTTATCATTATGCCATGAGTCCTTGCGAAGATGATGAGATTTAACAAAAATACTCAAACTTAAATTAGTTTAAATGCATAAAAATATCATTCCACAGTTTTGTAAAAGTAAAGGACGCATTTAAAAATCAGTTCATTCTTGATTAAAAAGTTTTCATTCCTTCAAGCAATTCAATAATTTAGATAATGTTTTTGTATAAAATAAACATCTAGACCATGAAGCATACACATTTTAGAAAGCATCGCAGAATCAGAACAGTTCATGTAATTGGTTTTATCAACATCTTTGCAATTAGAACAAATAATGTTTTCTTGCAGATGTTTCACTGTGTACAACTTATTTTTGTCATTTTGGTATAATTAAGTTTTTTTTCCATGGGCAATTCTGTGTATCAGCATGAAATATACAGAAATGGATGAGAGGGAGAAAGAAAGAAAGAAAGAAAGAAAGAGAGAAATGGGTTTACGTTAATTTGATATTTATATATACATATGTATATTATACATATATTCATGATTTACCAATTAATTAAGAATCTGATTAATGCCACAAGTTTATATAGATCTATATATGTCAACATTTGCACAACAATTAAACTTAAACATATTTTCTCAAGGCGTAATATATACATAAATAATATAATATATACATAACACATATAAATAAATAATACATATTTAAAATATCGAAACAGTTATGAAGCAACGCTCACACATCAAGCTAATGTTACACCAGAATATACATAGGCATGGCGAAAGGGACGTTTAAGCAGAGATTTTACATGCACAACAGTTCTTTCAGGGCAAAAACAAGGATAAAGACAGCATTAGCCGCCCGAGTATGGCAGCTAAAAGACAATGGAACGCCATTCAGCATTAAATGGAGGATCATAGAGAGAAGACCAGCATACTCACCAGCCTCAAAACGGTACCCCCTTTGTGATGCAGAGAAATACCACATTATAAAGACTATTAATGACCCTCAAAAGACCTGTTTGAACGTACGCAATGAGATCCTCAAAGCCTGTTTACATAGGAGACAAGCACACCTAATAAACTGGGAGAACCGAATAACAAACGAAGACCCCACATAAAGGAATTTCTTCAAGAGTATTCTAGATGCAGTCAACTTAACGCATAAATTAGTAAAGTGAAAATGGACACTTAGGCAATTGTAAGTATAAATATTAAGTATAAAAATTAAGTATAAAAATAAAGAAAATTATGACTACCTTAAAGAATACAATACACATATATAAGACTTGGAAATTAAATAGCTTGCATACTTTCCCTCAACTATTTAAAATAAAAAGGTTAAAAAATAAATAAGATAGATTAATTACCTCCCTTAGACCAAATGAAACATGGATTATCTCCCCTTAACTTAACTAAAACAAAGAAAGAAGAAAAATTAATAAAATAAATTAATCATTTCCCTTGCACCAGCTAAATTTAACAGAAGGCAAACCGGAAACCATGCAAAAACAGAACAGTACAGTTTTACTAAATACATTAAATAAAAAATTAAAAAATTAGAAAATTCATATTAGAATAAAATAAAATATACAGAGACAGGAATAAGCTATAGTTAAATAAAAATGAACATCATTATAAAAAATAAATGCGGGCCTGAATTTTTTTTCCTCAGACAAAAAAAACATGACTGACGAGAGCCTAACATCATTTATGTTTTACCATTAACTGGTCCCCTTTATGTTGGGCTTGAAACCGACGGTACCAATGTTTTTCTGAACTTCTGTACAATTAAATAAATAAATGTTAAGCTATTATATCGAAAAAGGTTTTTCTTTGTAATCGAGCACTTTGTTGGAATTCTCCCCCCCCCAAAAAAAAACAGTATATATGTGTGTGTGTGTGTTTTTCAGGTTTTCCAGCTGTTTGAAACTATGTTGGTTGTCTTTTTTATTTTTGTTATTGTTGGAATATATATATATATATATATATATATATATATATATATATATATATATATATATATATATATATATAATAGGATGCTAAATTCCGGTAAAAGATATATACATATAGTGCGACTCTTCAGAAGTCAAAATACCGTTTCCAATCAAGGCCAGGAAGCCACTCAGGGATAAGGGTTATTGCAAGTACAGTACATTAGTGTGGAGATTTAATGAAGTGTTTACTTAAGAGGGCGGTTCATTGGGAATTTGTTTACGTTGGACTTAAATACATCCAAGTTGTAGTCAGGTTGGAAGCAGGCACATGGAACAGAGTTCCACAGGCGTGCAGTTCTAAGAAAGAAGCTTTGTTCATGGAATCCACGTTTTGATTTAGGCACAGATAAAGAGTGGGGGAAATTTTTCACATTGGATTCAGCTAGACGGGTGTTTTTCGTGAAAGATTGGCGAGGGGGGACCAGAGATTGGAGTTCAGATGAGCACCTGCCATGGAAATAACGATAAAACAAGGATAGGCTCGCAACGTCTCTTCTGTGGGAGAAAGGTTGCAGGGTAGAGAAAAGGGCATCCCCCACTAAGCCACAAAGTCTATTTTGTACTCTGTCAAGGCAGGATAGGTTGTTTTTAGCAGCTCCTGCCCAGATATGGCATCAGTATTCCATCCTTGGACGTACTTGGCTTTTATATAGATAGAGAATTGTTCTAAGCAAGTATGCCGACCTTTGCAAAGTGTTTTATTTGCCTTGAACACCCTGTATATATAATTTTTTTAAACTATTTCATATATATACTAATATGAAAATATGATATATTAGATGTATATATATATATATATATATATATATATATATATATATATATATATATATATGTACTTCAGAATAAAATTATCCAACAATCAGCTGGTATGGAAACCTGTGATTAGAGATCGAAACCCTATAGGATAAGGAGTTAAAATATTTCTAATGTGTTCTTTGTTTTACATAGAATAATAAAAATCTTTGATATCAAACATTTCACGTCATAAATTTTTAAATTCATTGAATAACTAAAATTTATATATATATATATATAACTACTTAATTTACTCACATAAAATTAATATACGAAAGTATAGATTTATGCATAAACTTTAAGTATTTACTTCAAAAGTGCTCCATACGTAGGTAGAGCTAGTTAGTAAGTTATAAAATGTATATGGCGATTAAGCTGAATATTCTGTGTTTCATCCACTCTAGGATTCTTCAGGCTTATCCTAGAGTGGATGAAATGCGGAATATTCAGTGTAGCTTAATCGCCATATACATTTTATAACTTACTAACTACATATATATATATATATATATATATATATATATATATATATATATATTATTTCAGTATTTAATATCATTGCTCAATACACGAGTTTAGTTGAGTAATAATATAAACATATGGCAAGTAAGCTACTCAGAAATGTTTCCATTTCATTTCTACAACTTGGATGTCTTCAAGTCCAATGTTAACAAATTCCTAATGAACCGCCCTCTTAAGTAAACACTTCATTAAATCTCCACACTAACGTAATGTACTTGCAATAACCCTTATCCCTGAGTGGCTTCCGGGCCTTGATAAGTAGTGATCACTGTGTAAAAAAAAAAAAAAAAAAAAAAAAATTCTCAATAGAAACAATCAAGCTAAATGCATTGATTTACATTCTAGGATGCTAGCTAGAATTCAGCTCACGAGGCTTCCAACCAATCAAAGCCTTTAATTTTATCATTCCTTTACCAGTGTTTCGTTTCGTCTGCTATGAAACATTTATGTACAGCTTATTTGCTACAAGTATATTTGTATACTACTACTGCTACTAATACTACTAATAATACTACTGTATATGTACACATATGTAAAGCACTACTACTGCTACTATTACTATACTACTACTACACACACATACACACATATATATATATGTATAAAGAAAGTGCATATATGGGCATGACCTGTACCACGATTTCCCGATGCCTCACATGCCACGCGTCCTCTCCTCTAAGCGCAATCTATCAACACTTAACTACACACAAGACACCTTTGAAATAATTCAGAAAACTCCTTACAGAAACATAACCATCCTCGCCGTCTCATATTACCTATCCTCGAGGCATTGCTCATATGAGCCAAGGTCCTGGATATGACCTTAAACTATATCCAGTGGTGAGGCCCCAGCTTGCGGGCTTTGGGGAGTGTGGAGCCACCCTTTAATAGCCATTGCTCCCAGGTCCACTCTGACCCGGAGTGGTAGTACCTGTTAGGGTCCCAACTATGGGTTAAATAGAAACCGACTTGAAAAAAAAAAATATATTCTATTAAAAATTTTTTCTTTAAAATAACTGGATTCGGCATTAAATAACCCGAAAAGGGTTGATATGCCGTAAAACAAACACAACCAACCAAATCATATGAGCCAAAAACCTAACATCAACCACCAGACCAGGTTTGGAGAGAGGGACTCAAATGTATATAGGTGCATCATCCGATCAGAACATTCACTATACTACAGTATCTGAAGACAACCTATGTGAATTGAAAACCTTAATACATTCGGTGCATATCTACTCGCTGGCAGAAAATTTAAGCAATTTAGCCCACCATATAGAAAAACATCGACAAAAAAAATGAATATGCAGAGCCCAGTACTGATATGCAAGCAGACCTATATATATATATATATATATATATATATATATATATATATATATATATATATATATATATATATATTAGTGTTGGGACGATTAAAAGGAATCAGAATCCGGAATTGGAAAAATCTGAAGATCTGGTATCAGAATCAGAAAAATTGATGCCTATTTTCTGATGCCAAAACGATTCTTTTAATTGTCTTTTTTTATTTGATTTTGTTTAAACCAAACTCTTCCATTGCTGGTAATAATGATAAAATAATAAATATTTATTGATTTTAAATTACCAATAAAGCTAAAATCGATAGATCATCCCCCACAAGTGTATTTTTACGTTTAGGAAAATATCTGTATATTTAACACGTGTTTTTATGAAAATCTGGGGAAATATTATCTTATAGTTAAATAATTAGAGATTTATAAAGAATCAGAATTGGGAAAAATATTGGAATCGTCCCATCACTAATATATATATATATATATATATATATATATATGTATATATATATATATATATATAAGTTATCAAAGAGTAAATCTTTAACAAAGTCAAAATTATCAAGATAAGAAACTCTCAACACTCTTAAGAAGCAAATAATAATATTAAATGGAAGATGAGGAATAAAAGTTATACACAACTTTATTATATCATCAGAGCAATAATGAAAAGTTAAGGGGGAAATTGAAAAAAAAAACTCTTTAGTCCATGACATTTCGAAGCTAAATTCTTCTCATCAGATCTACTTTCAATTACTATTTACCATAATATCCTATTTTTTAATTTTTATTTCATATCTAAATGTTATTAAGCCAGTTTTTTCTATTCGCATTTTGGCCCTTCTCCTCTTTTGATGAACTTAATTGTATATATACACAGGTCTTTCATTTAATATTATATCTATCTATATATCTATAAAAGTGAAAATGTGTGTGTGTGTGTCTGTCTGTGTGTCTGTGTACATTTCCCTACCAAATAACTCTGTCAATTTTCAGTCTACAGATTCGAAATTTGACATCCAAGGTATTGAAATTTGGGAAAATCTTTTTAATCGTGTTTCAGCCAGAAATGTGGCTGTTAAGGGGTCAAAGTTCAACGATTTGACCTTTGAGAACTCTACCAAACTTATCCGGCAATTTTGGGTCTAAACACTTGAAATTTTAGATATAGATTACTTGGATATGGATCAAACTTTTTAATTTGATTTGAGCCCCAAACATTAAATGTTAAAGGGTCAAAATTGGGGTCAAAGTTAAAAAAATTTGATCTCTACGGTCTCTAATAAATTAGTTTTTGGGCGAAAATTTGGCTACTAAGAGGTCAAAGTTTACAGAGTTGACCTTTTCATATTCTACCAAACTCCTCGCCAATTTTGGGTCTAAATATTTTAAATTTTAGATATAGGTTACTTGCACATGGGTCAAACATTTTCATTTAATTTGAGCCCCCCAAAATAAATGTTAAGGGGTAAAAATAAGGGTCAAAATAAAATATTGACCTCTGCAGTCTACTTACTTTTCTCTATGGTAATTAAGGAAGCTTATTATATAGAAAGGCATTACCGTACATATTCACACTTTTTAATATATACATATGCACATAAAGTTATGAACAGTATATAGGGCCCGAGTAAAGCTAGGCAGAACTGCTAGTATATCTATAAAAGTGAAATTGTGTGTGTGTGTGTGTGTGTGTGTGTGTGTGTGTGTGTGTGTACATTTTCCTACCAAACTTCTGTCAATTTTCGGTTTACAGACTCGAGATTTAACATAAGGAGTATTGAGATTTGGGAAAATCTTTTTAATTGGTTTTAGGCTAGAAATTTGGCTGTCAAGGGGTCAAAGTTCAACGATTTGACCTTTGAAAACTCTAGCAAACATGAACATGGGTCAAGCTTTTTAATTTGATTAGAGACCAAAACAATGAATGTTAAGGGGTACAAAATTGGGGTCAAAATTTAAAAAAATTGACCTCTACAGTTTCTACCAAATAACTCAGACAATTTTTGGTCTGAACATTTGAAATTTCACACAAAGTGTATTCAGAGATAATTGGTTTAGGTCGAAAATTTTAGCAGTCAAGGGGTCAAAGATCAAAAGATTTGATCTTTGCAGTGTCTACTCAGACAATGTTTGGTTTAAACATGAAATTTTACATAACGGGTAAGCATTTTAATCAGTTTTGAGGCGAAATTTCCTCTGCCAAAAGGTCAAAGTTGAAAGAGTTGATCTTTGCAGATTCTACCAAACTCCTCTGCCAATTTTGGGTCTAAACACTTGAAATTTTAAATGTAGGTAACTTGGACATTTTGATTTGAGACCAAAACAATAAATATTAAGGGGTTAAAATTAGGGTCAAAGGTTTAAAAAATACCTCTGCAGTCTACGAAATTACTCAGACAATTTCTGGTCTAAACATTTGAAATTTTACATAAAGGGTAATTCACACATAGGACAAGTTATGAAAAGTACATAGGGTCCGAGCAAAACCGGGCTGAATAGCTAGTATATATATATATATATATATATATATATATATATATATAATTCTAGGTTAATATTTCCCAGAAGTAAAAAAACTAATGAAGTTTTAATTAGGTTAATACAAGATTGCTTAATACCGAAATAGGGTGAGTTATACTTTTTATTTGTTTTGAATAAGCATTCATGAACATGTTTCAGTCAGCCAATTACTAGTAACTAAAGAACTCTTCAGGCGATGTTTCTTATATATCGAGGTCTGAGTTGGTTTATATGTTTTTTTGTGGGAAAATGTCTGACCTTTTATAATGTAGACCATTCTTCCAATTCTTTTTGAGATTATGCCTTCTTCCCAAAAACTCTTCCCTGCCCGATAATTGTTGAAAAAAACTTTATCCCCGTCCTTGTATATCTTGCATCGTCCATTATCTTTTACACTTTTTTTTACTTTTTTACTCGGAATTAACCGGTCGAACACAGAGCGCACTTTTCTGGCAAACATTATTTCCGCTGGGGATAAATTTGCATTTGTATTCGGATTAGGCGTTATCCTGTACACTGCTAAAAATTTCTAAAGACTTTTTTCTTCAGTGTCGATGTTATCGTTCTTTAGTTCAAAATTTACCTCCGTTTTCGTGCAGCAACCCAAACCTTCAGAGAATACCTGTTTAAAATTTTTTTTTAATTCGTCAATAAAATTTCCTGGTAGTTTAGACTTTTCTAAACCCGCCAGACTTACTTTATTGCAAAATGAGCTTATAGGTTTTCCCCATAAATTAAAAAGAATCATTAAGTCTATACCGAACAAATTAGAATTTTTCCCCGGTACGACATATAACTTGATTTTCACAGCATTCTCCTTTAGAGACACATTGGTAACAAATTCACCCTTAAATTTTAGTTTATTTTCAGACACACTTCTGGCAATTTGTTTTGTATTTTGTAACTTTGGAAACCCAATTTTCTTCCAAGTTACTTCGTCAATTATACTTATGTCGCTTCCCGTATCTAGAAGACAGTTCACATTACAGCCATTAATTTTAATTTTAATATATTTTCTTTTATCACACCTAGACTCATTTTTAGAACCAATGGTCTTTATTTCTGCTTTTCGGTATTTTCCTTTCCTGCATACCGTTGATTTATGGCCTTTTTTATTACATTTGTTACATATTTTGTATTTAAAGTAACAATCTTTAGTGAAGTGTTTTTTCCCCCCTACATGTCTTACAGGATTTTTCGTGTGCACATCTCATCACCCTTTCCATTTTTTTTCCATATTTTTTTCTTCAAAATTTTTTCCTTCGATGCTTGTATTGTCCTGCTTTAAATTTAACAGTTTCTGACACTCTTCCGTAATTTTTTGTAACGTTATTTCTGTGTCTTGGTTCATAATGGATAATATCCTTGAACGAATATCCTTATCTTTAAACCTTGCACAAAGATTAGACTTTTAAACATATCCTCTTTGAGGTCTTTTAATTTAAAGGATTCACAATGAGCATTCACTTTCCCTGCATAAGTAATAAAATCTTCGTCCTCCTGCTTCGTGATATTTAAACATTTATAACGTGTATAGAATAGACTATCTCGTTCACTGAAAATGTTTGACAATATTTTTATTGTTTCACTAAAAGAAATCTCTTCAGGTTTCTTTGGCAGGATAAAATTCGTATACTTTGTATTTTCCTGAGATCCAAGTTTTTGAAGAAGAAGGATAATCTTCTCTTCGTCTGTCCAAGACTGACTTCTCTTAGCAAAAATATTTTCGTATCTCCGAAAATATGCCGGAAAAGTTAACCCATTTGTCGGCTCGTATACAAATTCGGATAAAGAATTTGCTATTCCTTCAGGAGTGAAACGACAGTCTTTCTGCTGCGTTAAAATACTCTGTAGTATTTCGCTTTGCTTCAACTGATGTTGCTGAAGTAATTCCATTTGTTTTTGTTGTGCAAACAATGCCGATTGCATAGTTCTAGTGAATTCCGCTAACTGCTCCATGTTAAAAAAATTTTTTTTTTTTTTTTTTACAAAACCACACAATTAAACAAAAGATTAACTCATATGTCCTATAAATTCAATGAATTAAAAGCACAATGTCCTTCCGAAGGGGGAAAAAAATACTTCCAGCCGAATAAAACTTGAAATGGACACTTTTTTTTTTTTTTTTAAATATTCTTTTCAAAAAAATGTTCGCTTCAAAATGTCAATTTCTCTTTTTTTTTTTTTTAGGACTGTAACCGACTGAAACACTTACTTTTTAAATATTGGCTCAGTGGAAGTTTTTTCTTTTCTTCTTCCTTCTTTAGATTTCTTTTGCTTTCTGCTCATTAATCTTCTTGTGTGCTTATTCCTTCACTTTGTTTTTTAGTGAGTTTCGTTCGAATTCTTCGTCGCCAGTTGTTATATCGTAGATTATATGAATAACAAGTCATTACTGGGGTTGTACAGAAAGGGTTTATTTAGGTAAAAAGGTACACACATTTCTAAGCGTCCATTGACAGCTTAGTACTAAATTCTGTCTCCCACGTGAGGAGAGTTTGCTTGTCGTTTTATAGACGTAACAGTCCATTCATTTGAGGGGTGTTGGATCAGTCCATTATATCAATAAAACAAATAGAAAGTATATATATATATATATATATATATATATATATATATATATATATATATATATATATATATATATATATATATCTATAATATAAAGCTGAATGTGTGTGTGTGTGTGTGTGTGTGTGTGTGTTTGTGTCTGGTCACGAATAGGCTCCTATATGGTTGACTATTTTAAAAACTGATTACATATAATGATAGAAGATGTATCGAGACACAGGAATGGGTATGTTTGATCTGGCAGAATGGTGGTTCATTAAAATTATGGGGTCTGTGTTCGCGCATGGTCCACAAAGTATGCAAATAAAAAAATTTAAATTAAAAAAAAACGTTTACAAGTGTTTTCGATATAGATGTACATAAGAATACTTAAGAATACTTTTATAAGTATGTTTTAACTTAAATAGGGATGGTATGATAAAATTGTGGGGTCTGCGTTCGCGCCTGGCCTCCATAGAATGGAAATCGGTACAAACTTTAATAAAGACTTTTCATATCTATCTGTGTAAGTATACTTTTATAATTATGTTTAAGTTTGAAGAAATATGGTATAATAAAATTATGGGGTGTTCGTTCGCACCTGACCTCCATAGAATGGAAATATATCACAAAGTTTAACAAGGTTTTTAATATAGATCCACAGAATATTGTGATAAGTGTTTCAGTGTGAACAGGTATGGTATAATAAATTATGAGGTTTATCTATTTTATTTTTACTTTCATCATATTTTGCTTTGGTTTTGATACCCCCAAATTCAACCCAAAATTACAACCCTTCCTTTTCATAACCTATCATACTTTCATAAATCAGAGTCCATTTTCTGTAGGCTGTTTTGGAACCCAGTCAACGACGGCTACTTTTGCTAGTATATATATATATATATATATATATATATATATATATGTATTATCTTGGAAGTTTTTTAACCTTTAAACTCTATAGTAAAAAAAAAAAATAATATCTCTATATTTTTATTATTCGTTGGAAAACTATTTAGAAAGTAAGTCATTTAATCACCTGCAATCAATGCATCAAATTGCTCTTTCGAATTCACAATAGTCCTAATGTTAATTTAAGGGATCATCAGTTCTTTACCATGAAACTCTATTTCGGGGAATTAAAAACAAAACAGTATATTAACTCATGGCTGCCTAGCAGTGTTGATCAAACGCCACCTCCCTTAATCACAAGAACAAAAATATGTTCCAGTACATATATATATATATATAGCTTAGTGCGTTAGAAGAAAAGAGTGAGCTCAATACTATAAGAGGAGGCTTATCTAGACAATATAAAGCTCAACAAGTATCTTTTGAGCTTATATAGCAGACCAATAGGAATGGGAAATGAGGTCACAAAAACTATATATTGGTAAATATAGATTGGTTTATTTATTCAATAAGTGAATACTAACAATTAGTTGTGGTATATAAGGGATTCTTTATGCCAAGGCATTTCGAAGCCTAATGCTTCTCATCAGAAGTGTAGAGAAGATGCTAGTAACATAGTAGAGATGTGTCGTCTAGGTTGGGATTCATTAGGAACGAAATAGATCAGTAAAATTATAGATGATGTTGGGGGGAGTTTTATCGAATTCTAAATAAAGGAGGAGCGTATAATATAGATTGTAAGTAGAAAGGTGTGTAGGGTCTTTATCATAGTCTTAAATGTATGTAGTATATGTTTTAGGGCTAAAGTGAAGGTATAATGTGGATGGGTGGTAATTCTATTTTATCGGTGTGTAAGATGTCTATTATCTATGCAGGGGCATTTTTTTGACAGATGCAACCGAGACGATAGCACTATGAAGTGGTGTATAATTTTGGGAGAGGTGTTATGGTGATGATTTAAGGCGAAAGGGCGAATGTGTGTGTTCTAAGCAGGGTTAAACGAGACGGATTACATGGGCATCCTGTTCCAAGTTTTAATTTAGTGAGGCGAGCGAGGGTTCAGAAGTGAGTTAATGGAGTAAGTTATGGGTTGGGTCTGGGTGCGTAGTTGTAAAGCTATAATAATAGATTTCAGAATACCAATATATATTAGATAATATGTGGCAATAATTCTAGGTTTTCTTTGTTATTAGATATACAGGGAGGGAGTTTGGGTATAAGGCAGAGGTAAAAAGACAGGGTAGCAAAGTCTTTGGAGGTGAATAAAAGGACAAAAGAGAATTTTGGATGTGGATGATTGGCGTGGAGAAGTAATAGAGGGAAATGTACTATTATCAATAATAATAATAATAATAATAATAATAATAATAATAACAATAATATATATATATATATATATATATATATATATATATATATATATATATATATATATATATATATTGCACTGAACAAGTATATATGCAGACAGATCTTATAACCAATTAATATAATCTGCATGTGACTTGTAATTATGTTTCTCCACTCCCATTTGCAACACTGAGAAATCAACCTTATTAAAGTAATTACTTGCCATGCGTTGCTAACATCTAATAAGGTTTCTGTTGTTTTCTGATTAATTAGTTTGAGAATGTTCCATATGGTATAGCAATTTCTCTTGTCAGATTTTCCTCCTTCGATGTAAACCTTGCCGAAATTATATCTTTATATATTTGTATGTACAAGATTGATTTCTAAATTAACCGATAATTATGGATTGTTAAACACCCCTGCTACGCGTAAGTTTGGGTAATATGGGCTATATGTAGTTTGACAATAGGTATTAGGCATCAAATATATGCAGTTTAACAATAGGTATTAGGCATCAAGATATTGGCTTTTATTTTAAAGAGTTTTATTCAAATACTGAGAGTCAATAGGGACTAGATTCATGTATAGAGTGGTAAAAAAATTGAATGCAACATTTTACTTAAATCAATATCGCCAGCCATATTGACAAGAGATAGAGAAATAGATAGAGAGGAGGGGGAGATACTTCTTTTCTTTTCACACACACACACACACACACACACACACACACACACACACACACACACACACACACACACACATATATATATATATATATATTGTTCAAAACAAATTAGATTAATCTACCCCTGACGATAAATCTAAAAGGATTAGAAAACACTCAGACTTACGAAAATATCGCGATTACATCAGCCAGTTCCTGCCAAAAGCAAATACTATCATTCAGAAACCGGAAAGGATAAAAAATAGAATCAATAAACAAGAAAACGTATGTTTAAGAGAAAAAATACTGCCTAATATACATATATATATATATATATATATATATATATATATATATATATATATAAGAGCAAATAGTTAGTAAAACATGTTAAAAACACTTTGAAAAAGAGTGAAAAACATATTTAATTTGAAAAGGAAACACTAAATAAGTGGATAGTCCTTAATCTGTGGAGTTTCGAAGAAATATTTTCCTTCTCATCAGAGGGTAGGAATTAGCAAAATGCGGTATCGAATTTTGCATGCAAAAGTATTCGATGAAGCTGCAAGTAAGTCAAAGATTTTACTTAATTTTTATTTATATATATATATATATATATATATATATATATATATATATATATATATATAGGAATGGGAAATGAAGCCACAAAAACTATATATTGGTGGATATAGATGGGTTCATTCATTCAATAAGGGAATATAAACAATTAGTTGGGGGATAGAAGGGACTCTTTATGCCAAGGCATTTCGAAGCCTAATGCTTCTCGTCAGAAGAGTAGAGAAGATGCTAGGTAACATAATAGAGATGCGGCGTCTAGCGTGGGATTCCCTATGAACGAAATATATCATAAAATTATAGATGATGTTGGGGGAGCTTTGTGGAATTCTAAATAAAGGAGCAGCGTGTTATATATAGTATGATGTAAAAATGTGTATAGGGTCTTTATCATAGTTTTAAATGTATGGAGTATATGTTTTAGGGTTAAAGTGGGGATATAGCGTGGATGGGTGGTGATTCTATTTTAACGGTGTGTAAGGTGTCTATTATCTATGGAGGGACATTTTTGACAGGTGCAATCGAGACGACAAACAGCACTATAAAGTAGTGTATAATTTTGGGAAGGGTAGTTGTATAATACTGGATTTCAGTGTACGGTATATGTTAGGTAATATGTGTCAATATTTCTAAGTTGAGCTTTGTATTGTCCAGATATGTCTCCCCTTATAGATTTGAGCTCACTCTTTTCCTCTAACACATTAAGCTATATATATATATATATATATACACATATATATATATATATATATATATATATATATATATATATATATATATATATATATATATATATATATATTGTAACAAGAGGCGTAGTATTAACTTTGACCTTGAATGGACTGGGTACAGAACCTAGGGTCATTCAGGTTGTCCCCATCCCTAAAAATAGAATTAGGAAAGGTTAGGAAGAAGAAGAAAAGAAAGGAAAGAAAAAGAGGTCTAAGAAATATACACTCCCTTATGAATATAAAACGCTGGGAGTAACAGCTTAACGGGAGTGAGAAAGAGTGAGAAAGAGTGAGCTAGTAGCTTCCACAGGCAGCCTTTCTCCCGGCGGATTTGTTCAAAGGGCTTCCTAAGAACTTTAACCTCAACCCATTATCACCAGAATCAACCTACTACCCAACTTGGTCATCACTACTACTACGACGGATGGTAAAGTACTTTTGTTTATCATTTGACCAAACGTCTAGAATATTATATTATATATTAAATTCCGAGAAAAGATATAATTACCTTCCTCTTGTTACCATTTTTCCCTTTCATTTTACCTTTGGGTTCTTCCCTTTTGTCCTGTTTAAATATTACTTTCATAAATATTTCTGTCAGTCTATCTTCTTTTGGTATGTTTTGTGTCTGTAATAAATTCCCTATTTTTATATAAAATACCTGCTTCTTGTATTTTTATCTCTCTCCCTCAAAACCTTTTTCCCTACTCTTCCTTAGCAAATACTGTGTTACGGCGGTGTGCATAGCCACCGCCCCCGTAACAATATATATATATATAAATTTCATATATTTTCAAAACTTACTATATATTTGGGATAGGGGCAATATTTTTCTATCAGACGAGCTAGCCAGTGAGAGTTGAGGACATGCATTGCATGAAGTGAATGTTATGAGAATGATATGATAAATGTGCAGTGGTGAGTCTTAAAAACATACTTAGTTCTGATGACCTCAGAGGAAGATTAAATCTGGTTATTATAAGGAAATCTGTTCAGAAGAGGTCACTTCAATCGTATTGTGATATTAAAAGAATAGATGAAAGTTATTTGGGAGTAGCTTCAGTTCACATGAGGAAGGTAGAGAAAAATATTAGGGAGAATGATGAAAATGAACCTGAGGAAAAGAGGGATAAATAAAGACCTGGCAAAAACAGGTTATTTTGGAAGTCATATTCTTAAAGTAAATCAGTTCAACGCATGGCAGCATGTAAAATGAACTGTAAATCGAATATGATGATAATGATGGCCAGAGATAGATTAGTTTGGAAATCAATTTCTTAAAGGTGTCTAACACATGCCAACATATAAACAGAACGTTGAACCGATCATCATGATGGTGATGAGGAGGATGATGATGCAACGACGATGACGATTATGATGATGATGACGACAACAATGATGATGATGACGATAATGACAATGATGATGATGATGATGATGATGATGACGACGAAAACGATGATGATGATGATGATGATGATGATGATGATGATGGATCATATATTGATTTTTATCTCTTTCGTCAGTTATTTACTGAGTGAAGTAGATTTTGTTTAATATTAAAAATCATGTATATTAAGGTTATTTCATTTTTATCAATTTTTTAATTAATATCAGCTTCGATCACTCTTGTCAAAGGAATTTAGAACTGTATAGTGCAGTCTTTGGAACTAGAAAAATTGCTAACAAAAAATAACGGATTACTAAACCTAAATAAGCAGAAACAACTAATCGATAAATTAATAAATGAAATTTGTGATTAAAACTGTAGACATTAAATTTAGATAATGTAAGACTTTGATGTTAATCCGGCTGAATTTATGAGCAGATTTTAACTTGCATGGTTTTGTCTACATTATCCACCCCCACCACTCGCTCCCTCTCCATGTCTTTCATAATCTTGTTTCCATATATTATTTATTTGTTTATCTTTGGACATATTTTAATTAATAATCTTATTTCCACTTTTAAATGGAAAAATATTACTACATATCTCTCTCTCTCTCTCTCTCTCTCTCTCTCTCTATATATATATATATATATATATATATATATATATATATATATATATATATATATATACTAGCAAAGATCCCTGCGCTTTATGTGGGGTTTTGCTGTATGCTCGAGTACAAATTTCTACATTAATGAGAGTGATGAATTGCTGAAAGAGGGCCCTGTTGTAGGAGAAAATTCCACTGGTTTGTGATTTCTTGATGAACCTATGGACTATTTTTCCTCATCCTTATTGTACCAGTCTGGCACCCATCTTCTGGTTTCCTTCAGCCGTACTTAGGATAAGAGTCCTGGCTTGTCTCGGTACACCGAAGAAATTCTTCAGGGTATTTTTGCAGCATTTGTTGTCGATCATAGATAGGTAAAATCCACAAGGTCCGTGCACTATATATACCATCAATTTTTTCGTGAAGGTCAGCGTCCTCCTCTTTGTCAGGGATCTTTGCAGATATGGAGAGATCCCCTGGGGCCTACCCGGTAAGAATGTATGCATGCGGCAGTCTTCTCTTTTGGTATTCAATTCTGTACAGGAAACGCCTCAACCTGCCAAATCCTCCTTTTTTCAATAAATTCCACTACCTTTTAAACTTCTGTCTACAATATCTGAGGATTTTGTCCTTGAAGAAAATTTTCTGTAATTTCCATTCACTTTGAATTTGTCATGAAAATGTTGATGAGATCAGCTCGGCCCATTTGCTGAACATAAGCCATGGCATCACTTTGGTGCTCAAACATGTATCAAGGGCCTCTTGTATAAGTTGCTGGAAGAACCACTCGTTCACCAATCTGTTCTAGATTCCCATCCTCCCTAAGAATTGAATCCCTCAATTTGCCATAATTGTCAGCTCTTAAGGTCTGTTGCTCACACGTCAGGAACTATTAACATTCTATTTCAATCTTGCATACACATCCACCAGCCTTTGGTACCAAAGAAAATACTTTTCAGGCCGAGTCATCAAATCATAGGAATAAAACTGCTGTTGGGTAATATTTCGTCCATTTTATGCCTTGATGTAGATGTTATAAGATAGAGAACCATACAGGTACATTTACAGGTAAAATTAAAGTATCGTAGAGAGGATGTAGTTCAGAGATTCTTTTCAATGCATTATTTTCAAATGCACAACAATATCTTGGTTTGCTGTCGGTTCGTTTTTCATTAATCTCCAATCTCATACGTTGTTCTTGGAGCATTGAATCGCCGTGGGTGCTCTCTTTGCGGCACTTGGTCTTCGCTTTTGACAACTTTGTGTTCTTCCAAGTTTTCTACCCCAATCCTCTCTTTTGTTGTTTTCAGTTGACAGATTAGACTGTTGTTCTCATGTAAAAATTCAGTCAGCCTTCAGAGAATGTCTTGATTGAGTCTACTGTCACGTCTCTGAGTATGTAGTTCCTCTTCCAGACTATTCAAGAAGTAGATTTGAATAAGCATTGTCGCTCCATCTTCAAGTGGCAAAGGCTTCCAATTTTGTGGCAAACCTGGTCGCAAATTCTAAAAGGATTCCACCCATGTACCGTTGCATTTTCCTGACCAACTGAAGTCATTGCAAAACAGGTGTTGTAACTGCGTAGATTTTGCAGGAAGTTTTTAAAGATGGGACCGTTGCCTGAGATTAAATCTTGCAGAAACTGAGGAAGTGGTGGAAAGCTATCAAGCACAACCTTGTCAGAACAACAACCAAGGATCACTCCTTTAAATTTCACAGCTGAGCAATACTGACATACTTTGTCCATTTTTCCTACGTCAACTGTTGTGAGAGCAATTTTTGTTGTAGAGCAAATCGTTTTCTATGGCAATTTTCTATTTCTTGTTGTCTCAAAGCAGTCATTCGTTGTCTAGCTGCCTCCTTTTCTGTCATTTGCTGGAGTAAAGTCATACTCTTTCTCCTTTGCACCTTTTCGTTCATGCCTTAGGATAGGCGAAAGATTCCTTCAGATTCTGATTTATCCTTTAGTCTTTAAGCTTCTCTCAACTCACCTCGTTTACATCTTTTTGTTTCCTCATTCGTCTCTTTTACTCTTCATCTTCTTGCCATAGTGGCGGCCCCCATAATAGTGGCGAACCCTTATTTAGTGTGTACCATCCCTGGGTGGGGGAGTTAACAAGAAGCCTCACCAAATATGACCTTAATCTTTGATCTTGACCTTGAAAAATGGTGTGCACCATCTCTAGGCCTGAGATCATCATCATGTAGTTGGGTCATAATCGGTGTGGGCTGTAGGAGAGTATATACATATACATTGACCTTTGACCTTTACCTTCGAAAATGGTGTGGACTATCCCTAAATGGGAACCATCATCATCTCAGGTTTGGTCATGATCAGTCCAGTGGTGGTGGCTGTGCGAGATTTGTACATACAGACACACACACAGATACACACAAACACTACCACTTTATCTATATAGACAGTGACCCCTCTACATGCGAGCTACTCTATTTACGAAAAATTCGAAACACAAGATGTCTTCCGAGCAAAAGTTTTAACCTACATACGAGAGAAAATCCAAGTTACGAGAGTTTCCAGATGCTACGGCTAGGTAGCTGAGTGGTCGAGATCGCCCAGCATCAGCTCGTCCCAGTTAACAATGTGTTTTCTGCCATACAGACCTGATCCTGTGCTCTTGTGTTGTGTTGTTTTTATCACATTGCATCTCCTTTTTGTGACCAAAAAAAGGAAAGGTGTTCTCTGAGAAAAAAAAAATGACGTTGATTAAAATGAAGCAAAAGGATTGAGCCAGTCCCAGCTATGAAGTGTTTTTAGGTGATCCACAGGTGCACCTTCGTGTCGCTCACACTTTATATGTCAGAGTTTGTTGTGGCAAACATGCAAGTTCAAGAAGACATCTTGCAACAGGTTGCTATTATGTGGAGTACCGCCTTGTTGCCTACCTGCCAGGTGAGCTTATTTGGGGGTACATCTTCCCCAGTGAATTAAACGTGCTCCCAGATACCAACCTGGAAATTGCTGATATATATATATATATTCATTGTTATTTTAATATAGGTAATGTAATATAGGCATCATTGGAATAAATATAGGGATGTCTGGTTCAAAGGACATCCTTGATTTATTTATTTATTTATTTTTTTTTTTTACACAGTGGTCACCACTTATCAAGGCCCGGAAGCCACTCAAGGATAAGGGTTATTGCAAGTACATTACGTTAGTGTGGAGATTTGATGAAGTGTTTACTTAAGGGGGCGATTCATTAGGAATTTGTTAACATTAGACTTGAAGACATCCAAGTTGTAGTCAGGTTGGAAGCAGGCAGACGGAACAGAGTTCCACAGGCGTGCAGTTCTAAGAAAGAAGCTTTGTTCATGGAATCCGCATTTTGATTTAGGCACATATATAGAGTGGGGGAAATTTTTCACAGTGGATTCAGCTAGACGGGTGTTTTTCGTGAAAGATTGGCGAGGGGGGACCAGGGATTGGAGTTCAGACGAGCACCTGCCATGAAAATAACGATAAAACAAGGATAGGCTCGCAACGTCTCTTCTGTGGGAGAGAGGTTGCAGGGTAGAGAAAAGGGCATCCCCCACTAAACCACGAAGTCTATTTTGTACTCTGTCAAGGCATGACAGGCTGTTTTTAGCAGCTCCTGCCCAGATATGGCAACAGTATTCCATCCTTGGACGTACTTGGCTTTTATATAGATAGAGAATTGCATCAGTAGTGAGATATCTTCTGGAGCGGTAGAAGGATCCCACCATCTTTCCAGCGACCTTGGCAACAGACTTGATGTACGTGTTCCATTTCAGATCAGGAGTAAAGGTCAAACCCAGAAGCTTGTCAAAACACAGGGCCTCACCCAGACGAGAGCCATCCATCACAATTGATGCCAGCTGGGGATCAGAGCGTTGATGATGTAAGGATAGGAGTTTGGTTTTGGATGCATTAAAGATAACTAGCCACATCTTCCCCCACTGAACCATGCGCTCGAGATCAGAGGAGAGAGAATCAGAGAGAACTTTGTCATTTACAGCCTTTGATGTGTTACCGTAGATGGTCGTGTCATCAGCATAGATGTCAACGAATGATTTAAGTATGTGTTTAGGGAGGTCATTGATGTAGATCAGGAAGAGAGTTGGGCACAGGATTGACCCCTGAGGGACTCCAGCATTTATATTGCAGGCCTCCGATTTTTGTCCATCTACCACTACTCTTATGAGCCTATCGGAGAGAAATGATTTAATGATTGAGAAAACATTTCCAGTTATACCGTAGCTGGAAATCTTGTGAAGTAGACCCTTATGCCATACCTTGTCGAAGGCCTTTGATATGTCAAGAGCAATTGCCCTAGAAAGGAAGCCTTTGTCAAGAGATTCACTAATCCTGTGGGATATAACCGTCAGCACATCTGCGGTAGATCTTGCAGAGTGGAAACCATATTGTGTGTCACTAAGAAGGTTATTCCTGCTGAGGTGGTTGACTATTTCTCTATTTAACATTGATTCCAGCAACTTACTCATAACACACAGGAGACTTATTGGTCTGTACTGAGAGGGAGATGACTTATCACCTGAATTCTTAAATACAGGGCAAACTGATGAGGTCTTCCAGGGGGTCGGAAAGCACTTCTCCTTAAGGCAGTGCTTAAATAGTTTCGTAAGTATGAGAGCAAATTCTGGTTGAAGCTTTTTTAACACTATAATTGGGATGCCATCAGGGCCAGTTGCTTTACTGGAATCTAGGTTTTTTATTAGCTTGGCGACCTCATGCACGGATATTTGTATGTTACCTTGCTTGTTCTGTGTTATAGGAGGAAATATGAGGAGTTGATGGCCTTCGTCGCATAGGGTAGAATTAGCTGCCAAGTTCTTTGCAAATAGTTTACCCTATGTATTTTCAATATTTGTCAGTGAATAACAAACTGATACAGCAACCATCTTCTTTCATTCTCTTTACATTTATATCATGACTATCATAAGGATTAAAAGTAATATTTGTTACTCATGTTTTTTTTTATTTCAGTTTAGAAACCTTTGCGAAGGAAATCTTATATACGAAGAACATTAATTTTATTTATTTACCATACATTTTTATGGAAATTGCTTCAAAGACAGGCTATCATCAAAGATTTCTCTTTGAGAACAACTTGTGGTGTTCTCTGAAGTGTGAGTGACAACGAGTCTCTCCAGATTTCTAGTACTCTCCACCTCTTTGGATAACTTTTGCAAAAGAATTTGCATTATCACAACAGCTGGTTACCATTAATTTCTCGTTGGCAGCGACTATTGGTTGTCACTGGAATTTGGGTGGCAATAAGCCAACTCAAGATTCTCTTTGCACTCATCCTGCGAATGTCTGGCTAATGTTTTCTCTCCTTGGCCTTTCCATCCTCCTTGACCCTCCTCACTTATTTGGTGTGGTGCCAGTTTATTGAGATACCCACCCTCACACACACACAAAAAAAAGGGGACCAGGGGCACGGGTGAGAGTAGGTTCCCCTGCAATTATACAGGTTCAGTTTTCATGATTCAAGTGATATTTCATTTTAAGGTCTGTAGGAGTTTCTGCATGTATGTCTTGTGCCTATAGCTTGTGTCTCCACATTCAAGGGTTTTCCTTACTATTTCAGCAGTTTTCATAATTGTTATAAGTTGTATCTTCTCAGCTATCCCTCTTATTTCAATCTTTCCCATTAATTTTTCAAAGTTTTTTTTTTATTATTTTCATTATTATTATTTACTTATTTATTATTACTCGATTATTTATTGAAATTAAAAATGTAATAAAATAAACTAAAATTCATTCTGTTTCTTTATAAACAAATCATCCATTTTAATGATTTGTTAATAATTGGAGAAAAAATTACTTTGTGACACTCCGAAATTTGAAAGAACTTTGAAAGCATTTAAGCTGACGAATAGAAAGTCACGTTACAGCTCATACATTATGCAGAACAGGAATCACTCTCTCTACCGGGTAAGTGATTACTGCAGATGTACAGAGTATGCCTCATGTCAGAGCTCTAACTGGTCACGGTTTTTATTTTTTACTTTGCTTATTGAGCTTTGAGAATCTAGTTTGTTCTAATTTTTTTTATTTGTAGATAAATTGAATAGAAATATATTTATACCATTCTCCAAGATATTACTGAAAATGACAGACTTGAGCAAACTTGAACACACTATCCTTAATATGATTTCTATTTTTGGTATGTAGCAGAAGAAAAACTGTGCCGTAGGAAATATTAATCTAAAACTAAAAAAATGTAAATCTGACGTTCAAAATAACGATGATATATTTAATTAAATAATCATTTTTGTTATTGTTCGGCCCCTTATTCTTCTGTTTCTCTCTATTTCCATTTTTTAAACCTTTTTTCTTTCTTTTCTCTCCTTCTTTTCTTAGTTTCTTTTCTTCTTTTTCTTCATATTTTTCTTCTTCTTCTTACCTTTTCTTTTACTTTTTTTGCTTATTTTTCGTTCTTTTTTATTATCTACCTCTTCCTCCTATCCCTTTTCTTACTGTTCTTTTTCGTTTTCTACTTCGAAACCAAATCGAATCGCTACCTTGACTCATCTTACCAATCATCTTAATAACATACCAGTTGCATAACGGATCTATTGTGTTTGTATGTACTTGCAATAGTTTGTAATATATAAAAGTTGTGGTCAGTCTTTTCACATGTGCAATGATCTAGGCTTTTATAACTGTGTCGGCGAGAGGACTCTTCTATGCAGACTTAATTTCAGTTCCCATTCAGAGTTGGAACCAAAAATGATTTAGTTACCAGGTAGATTTCGTCACAGAAAGAAGTCCTATCCTGTTTTCGTCCTTTGCCAGAACCAGCCAAACGAGATGGAACTCAAATTACCACATTCTATATTCAACCAAAGCCAGCTTCCCAAACAACTCTCTTTAGATTCCAGCATTCCTTTTGAAAAAAAAGTTGATTTATATTTTAGTGAAGATATTGTCATTTTCTATGGAAGGTGGTGACGCTTTTCTTCTTCAATATTCAATTCCAGTTAAAAACATTCAAACATAGCCAACACTACACAGTGAGTTCCTTCCTTCTTACATTCTTCCAAACCAACCAGCTTACCCCACTAAAGTAACTTAAACATACAATGTTTTCAATATAGATGAATGTATAGGAATATATATTGATCTGTTGATGGTTCTATGTACAAAGGCTTCAGCATTTACTAACATGATCTGTTCTATATAAATATTCTCTGCTGAGCAGAATTCACAATGTTCTAATTGCGCACATACTTTGCAAAATTTGCTTCATAGAAAAAATTGAAAAAGAAAATACATTAATCACATTCTGCACTTTTGTTTTCATGTATCAAAGTCTTGATTTGTGACTGGATTCATCAGAACAAATGCAGTTTCTTTTAGCATCTATCTGTTGGCTTATAATAAACGTTAATAAATAGAAAAACAGTTTGATTTGTAGTAAGAGTATCTTCACCTTTTGAGACGAGAAGGAACTAAGAAAGGAGTATACAACTGTACTCATTAGAAAGTGGAGTGTGAACCTTGGGTTTACTGTCGGATTGTAACTCTTGCTTCTCTTATTTTGTCCTTTAGGTTCACATATTACATGAGCGATGTTTAACACAAAAACGGGAAGAATTTTTGTTTTCTGGGTCGGAAGTTATCCATCACACCTTTTATTGTCTGTTCTTTTTTTATCTTATGTTGTATTTTTTTAGCTTCTTACATCAAGTGGCTTCGTGATTTATCTGGAGCAATTTTCATTAAAAATAAAGATCAATACATAACAGGCTCTTCCACTAAGCCCAAAGTTAGGAGCTTTGGGAGAGGGGAACTCACATCTTAGTGGCTATTACTTACAGGTAACGTGAAGTGGTAATAACTGTCAGCATCTTATCGATGGGTTAATGTTGTGGGGGAATCACCCTCCAAATGGACTGTTCTATCCATTATATAAACCATAGACCTTTTGATCCCAGGTGTGGATTAAACACCAGAGCGACCGGAGTCTTTATCGTCACGTTGGTTTGTTATTTTTCCTGCGATTGTTTTACATATTGTTATTATTATTGTTATCGCCGTGTTAAATGGACTGTTCTATCCATTATATAAGCACCGTCGAAAAGGAATAAACAAATAAAAATAAATAAATGCAGCTCAGAATTTTTTGTTTTTAACAAAAAGCATTTATTGCCGTTACTCTCCCCGTCTTGCCACTACTTAAAAATATCTCTTGCTGCCACATGTCCATCTAACCTGGTTCACTTTTCTCTTTTTTCCGACCGCATGCTAGTAACAGCTGGTCCATTCTTGCCTTCACTTTACACGTTTGTCTACTTCGGCGTCGACTTTTTTCTTCCTGACTACATGGTGCCCTTTATTTCTTTTTCTTCAGACACAACCCCGAGCACACTTGCCAAATTGCACATGCGTTTAAACGCTGCTCCTGTTTCTAATACAATTACTTATCATCCATCCATCTTTGGGCTGCTCCTGATATTTTCATACGCGCTCATATGTGCTCTGTTACACAATTATAAGAAACCCATCAAACTACAAATTGCAATGGCTAAAAACACCCTACTTGAAAGTCCAACATTAAAACACTTTGGCCTAACATTCACAGATATTTTTTTTTTTTTTTTACACAGTGATCACCACTTATCAAGGCCCGGAAGCCACTCAGGGATAAGGGTTATTACAAGTACATTACGTTAGTGTGGAGATTTGATGAAGTGTTTACTTAAGGAGGCGGTTCATTAGGAATTTATTAACGTTGGACTTCAAGACGTCCAAGTTGTAGTCAGGTGGGAAGCAGGCAGACGGAACAGAGTTCCACAGGCGTGCAGTTCTAAGAAAGAAGCTTTGTTCATGGAATCCACGTTTTGATTTAGGCACAGATAAAGAGTGGGGGAAATTTTTCACAGTAGATTCGGCTAGACGGGTGTTTTTCGTGAAAGATTGGCGAGGGGGGACCAGAGATTGGAGTTCAGACGAGCACCTGCCATGGAAATAACGATAAAACAAGGATAGGCTCGCAACGTCTCTTCTGTGGGAGAGAGGTTGCAGGGTAGAGAAAAGGGCATCCCCCACTAAGCCACGAAGTCTATTTTGTACTCTGTCAACGCAGGATAGGCTGTTTTTAGCAGCTCCTGCCCAGATATGGCAGCAGTATTCCATTCTTGGACGTACTTGGCTTTTATATAGATAGAGAATTGCATCAGTAGTGAGATATCTTCTGGAGCGATAGAAGGATCCCACCATCTTTCCAGCGACCTTGGCAACAGACTTGATGTACGTGTTCCATTTCAGATCAGGAGTAAAGGTCAAACCCAGAAACTTGTCAAAATACGGGGCCTATCCCAGACGAGAGCCATCCATCTCAATTGATGCCAGATGGGGATCAGAGCGTTGATGATGTAAGGATAGGAGTTTGGTTTTAGACGCATTAAATATGAACTGAAATAAATACATAGAAGACACTGAAAAGTTGGATTCAAAGAAGGTGGCCTCACTTTATCAGGCTAGAAAACTTCTCTCACCTACCAGTATCCTATGTCTCTATAAAGCCACCGTTTTCTCTTGAATAGTCTATTGTTGCAACATATTCACTGATGCATCAGCTGATAGTCGCTCTCTCTCCCTTTCTCTCTCTCTCTCTTTTAGACAGAATGTTGTATTCTGTCGACTTTGAAAAACTCCACATCATTCAACTTCCAGATAAGAGAAATCCAAAGTAAAACGACATGAGGTGAAAATCAACATTAATGAAGACATATGAGGAGACCACAAAACAGGAAATAACATTTGATCGAATCGTTTGTTAGATATTTCGTTTAGAAACTAAGCAAGAATTATGTGAAAGGTAGCTAGTAGTGAGTTAATCTCTCTCTCTCTCTCTCTCTCTCTCTCTCTCTCTCTCTCTAAACACTGTACCTAGAATATAATAAAAATCTATATATTTAGGGCATAAATGTCTTAGTCATTCAATTTGTGAACTAATGAACAGACAGCACTCAGATGTATCGTGTCCAACAGAGACAAACCAATGGCCGATAGGAAGAAATCTTTATTTTATGTTTCTGAATGTTAGAGACGAGGATTGATAATTTATATTATTACATTGTGCATAAATGGTGTAGTTGATAAAAAGAATTTGGTAAAATTCAGTTGTAAGCTACACTATTCTGGTGATTGAAGGTTCAAAATATGTGCAGCACTCAATATACAAATTACTAAGGACTTCTACCCAGTCATCGCTGATGGAAGGAGAACATGCTACTCATGTGGATTAAATAAAGTGTTCCGTTTGAAATTATGTGCAGATTTCTGAGTTTGACAGAAAAATTCCCGATTTCGACACAAAGTACCTGAAGAAGATTGGAGGTTGGATCAACCAAAACATTGCGTGAATAACACTGAAGATGAGAATAGTAGTTAAAATAATCCAAATAATGCAAAGACGTCATCTGTTCATCTCCTGAGACTTTTTCAAATCCTCATATCGATTCTGGCAGAAGTGAGACAGTATACGATATTATGTTCTGACATTAATTAACCTAGAAAGATTTCATTAGCCATAAAACAAATGGATGGTCATATTCAATGCTGCCAAGACTAAACTTGTTTCCTTCAATAATTACAAGAAACCTTCTCTACCACCAATAGCAATGGCCAAAGACTCTTTATCTGAAAGTACATCTTTTAAACTCCTCGGCCTAACGTTCACAGGAAACATGAGTTGGAACAATTACATTGAGAGTATTGCCAGGACCGCTGCGAAGAAGGTAGGTACTCTCTACCGTGCTAGAAAGCTACTAACACCCGAAAGTATCCTGTACCTCTATAAGGCCACCATTCGCCCATGTATGGAGTATTGTTGTCATATTTGGGCTGGTGCATCTGCTACTAGTCTCTCACTCCTGGAAAAGGTCCAAAAGAGAATCGCCAACCTAATAGGTCTTGAATTGTCATCTAAGCTTCAGCCTCTGTCCCATCGACGAAATATTGCATCCCTCTGCCTGTTCTACAAATACTTTAATGGTGAATGCTCTGACGAACTGCAAGCACTTGTACCCCCTCGACGTAAATATCCCTGACAGACCCGACAAGTAGCTAAATCCCACCCTTTCACAGTAGAGATCCCTAGATATAAGAGAGCCTTCTACTCCAGTAGTTTCTTCCCTAGAACCGCTAGACTTTGGAACTCCCTTCCAGGACCCTGCTTCCCCAACTGTACTGACATGCAGAAGTTCAAGTGCAACGTGAACGAAATCTTGCTGCCCAACTCCCTACATAGTACCTTTGTAGCTTATGTCCCTGGTAGTAGCCCTCTACATCGAAGTGGCGATGTGCCTTGTTTGGGGTGAAAATGTTATAAAAAAAAAGACCAAAAAAAACAGACTGTAGCGACACGCCAGAGACATTAAAATGGGTGGATAAAGAACGTTTCAACTACGCGCACATTTGCTGTATACACCCACGCAAATTCTGTGGACATAAAAACTAAAACTCTGCCTCGTAATATCCAGACAGTACCACGTGACAGAGTGTCTACTTTTTATCCAATCGGCGCTTAAAGAAAACACTTATAAAATTCTTTTTCCTGATAGCCTTCTCCTGGAGCCGGTCAAAGCGTATAAAGTGACTGCATGCGAAATCCAAGTCAGTTAAGGATGCGGTTTTACCGGTAAGCAACTCGCATTTGACACCGTCGGAGTGGACGTGAAATCACTAACATGACTTTGCGCACATCATATAAATATCTAACAACCTTTTGTCTCATCAAACACATTTATGGAACTAATTAATGGAACAGTTTTATTTTTTCTCTTTTGTTACGTTTTGTATTCTCGTCTTATAAGACTCTCCTAAAATATATAAAGTACTAGTGACTACATATGTTCTAAAAACATAGCATTTATTTCCAGAACATTCTTTTCAAGAACATTTCCACATTCTTGCAAAACATTGAACGATTTAATCTTCTTTTCCTCGCGTGTTCAAAATACTACCCCAATAATAAAAAAAGATGATTTATTTCTTTTTCTTTTTATTTTTTGTTAGGGTTGGGAAACATTTACCTGTGCTCACGCCACGGCTGTGAAACCAGACATCAGTGAAAGTCAACCAAATCCCCTACATACACAAACCAAACTGACCTAAATCAAACCAATCATAGTTTTAAGTTTGTATTGTGAATGGTTAGTAGAGTTTTATTTACTCAATTTATCATAACTTTGGGTCTGATGAAATTTCTAGCTAGGGGAAATTGGGAACAATATAGGAGACACAAGGCCAGGAATCACCCCAATTCGAACCCTCACCAATCTTTCACGATAAATACCCGTCTAGCTGAAACCACTGTCAAAAATTTCCCCCACTCTTTATTTGTGCCAAAATCAAAACGTAGATTCCATGAACAAAGCTTCTTCCTTAGAAGTGCACGCCTGTGGAACTCTGTTCCGTTTGCCTGTTTCCAACCTGACTACAACCTGGATGTCTTCAAGTCCAACATAAACAAATTCCTGATGAATCGCCCCCTTAAGTAAGACAATTTATCAAATCTCCAATACTAACGATTACTACAATACTATCCCATTGATTACTGTACACGCAATAACCCTTATTCCCGAGTGGCTTCCGGGCCTTGATTAGTGGTGACTACCTTGTAAAAAAAAATAAATAAAAAATAAACCAAAACAAAGTGAACTAAACCAGATCAATTCTTATTTGTTGGCTCATTATTTTAAATTTGAATAGTTTAAAGTTAGTACAGTTAAGAGAATCAATTTAATTATAACTTGGAGCTGGATGAAATGTTTGATTGAGGGAAATTGTGAACAGCGTACAGGTGTAATCGTGTAATAATGTCGGAGATGTGAGGCCACAATGTCAAGTTCATTCAGGTTGTTTGATATGTTTTCAGAAAGTATTATGTAGTAAAACATTATTTAGTTATTTAGCATGTGACTTTCATTTAATGGAGAAGTTGCTTTCTGATAAATATTAGGTCTTGGCCAATGGTTCTACTTGCTAGTGGTGGAAAACTCAAAACAAGCATCGACCTGTAATAAAGCGATATAGGGTTTATAAGTATCTAATCGACAAAATTGAAAAGGTCAAACAATGCAAATTCATTTGAAATGTTATTAGCAGATATGGAGAGCACTGGAAAACTGGCAAGACTTGTTGTCACTCAGCTTCCAGAGAACACCACAGGCTATTTTCAAGGAAAGATCCTTTATGACTTGTGTGACAACTCCTCATGAGCCAATAGTAATAATAATACAAGAACAGGCACGACCAAGTGGGAAAGGAAGTATACTGGGAATTATGCAAACAACTGTATCTTGAACACACAGACAAATGGTACAAGCATAAGCCAGCAACAGTACTTGAAAACGAGAATCACATCCTATGGGACATGAACATACAAACGGATAAACCCACCTAAGCAAGAAGACCGAATGTTGTAATAATTAACAAGAAAGAAAAGTCCTCTGAAAGATATTTGTATTTTTTATAGAAAATTTCTTAACTCTATTTATATAAAGTTAAGTATGTGTATATGTTTACATATTCATATGTAGAGCGTTTACTCGCAAACCAATAAACCGATCATTATGAATTTTAGAATACAGCTGCTAGGCATAAAGATGAGTCAGATGAGCTATATTTAGTTTTATTTAGTTTTATACAAAGAGATAAAATAGTGGGTAGAATCTTTTTAAGAAAATTCAAATATCACTGATTTTCATGATATTTTAACAATAGGTTTGAGACATCAATTAATAAACATTTCCAAAATTTAAGTTTTTTAGTGTATTAGAGAAGCTTTAGGAGCATAATATGGATACAGCTTCTAATGTGAAAATTTAAATATTTCAGATTTACATTAAATTTGGTCTATAATTATTAGACACTAATTAAACATGGTTCCATGGATTTCAATTTCTTATTAGGAACCCTTATGCATAAACATTTTCTAGAATCAAAATCATATAATTGATTTTGAGTAAAATTGGAATAAGGATTCTAGACTTAGGGTTTAGCATTATATACATCATGAGGTCAATGTTCGTAAGAAATCATATAAGTGCTATGTTCAAGGAATTAATTTTACCAGTCTTAGGACGGGTATTCTTCTAGTTATGTTTATTAAATATTTTTTAGTAACCTTGAATAGATGCTCAAATTTTACATGGAGCCAATATTAAAGATAAAAATAAAGCTGTTTGTAAAAACCTTGCACATAAAATAAGCCTGGTGGGGAGAATATGATATAGTTAAGATTGGATTGAAAAGAGGAGCTTGCTTGAGCTAAAGTGTGCTTTCGGTAGGATTGATTTCATTTAAAAGTTTCTTTTTATTTTAATACCAGTTGGGAATGTGATATCTTTTTACAGCTTTAAAATTAGCCTATCAGCATCATCTTGCTTTTTTTGTATGTAAATTTTATGTTGTTTCTCTTTTTACCTCTTTTTACCTTGAGCAGATATGAGAGGGAGAATGTTTTCTATATTCGTCTTTGAGAGATGGGCTCTGATAATTAGAGGCATTATGTTATTAGAATCTTTGAAGATGTGGAAAGGAATGGTGATGGTGATTTTTCCCTCGGAAAAGATCAGATATTTTTTCTCAAGATTCTTATCTTGTTCCTTTTTCTCTCTCTTATTTGTTCATTCTAATACCCCAACGCCATTGATTGAAGCTAATTACCTTGATTTTTTTTATTTCATGCCTTCATCGCGTCTTCTTAAATCTGAAGAAACTAATATGATTACAGTTAATACAACGCAACACTATTCCATAATAGTAATGTTCATAATATGTACTGAACCGAGCTCCAATGTAAAATATTCACAGAAAAAATTGATCTAACTACAACCACAGCAAAGAACTTGTCTTTATCTTCCCCCCCCCAAAAAAAAACAAAAAAACAAACAAACAATATCTATGCAAAGAATGTAAAATTTGGAATCAGTCTGAACTACCTTAACCCAAACTCTTGACCAATCACTTCTTTTTTTTTTTTTATCTCAATCTACTTAGAAGTATCACCACCCACAATTCGCAGTAGAAACATGTATGCATATATGTATCCAATAATATTTCTATAAATAAATGAACATATAATAACGCTTCATTTTTCATTGAGCACTTTTGAGATACAGTGGATGCACATATAGGAAACTATAGCAATACAATCATTGAAGAGTGCTAGACTGCAAAGCCAAGGTTGACTTTGTTGACTGGATCCGAGTCCAACAACCAGCAGTAACTATTATCTCCTGCACTGATGATTACGTAAGCATGAAACACTAGTGTTTGTAAGCATAAAAAACGTATTATTATTTATTGAAAAAATATTATAGTTACAAGCCCCTTAAATTAAAATTGAGCCCTATTTGTGAATTGAAAATGAAGCTGCGAACAACAAACAAAACTTCCATGAACAAAATTTGTTTTATATAGCATCTCATCTGTGGAACATGATGCAATGAATCTGTTTCCCAACTGACTACAGCTTGGGCGTCTTCAAGTTTAATGTAATCAAATACTTATTGGATAGTCTTCTTGGATAATTAATTATCATTATTAGTTTTATAGAGAGTAGAATGTAAACCTTGGCTTTACTTTTAGCAGCCTCATAACTCTTGTTTCCCTTATTTTATCCTTTAGTCTTCACATTCCATAAACGATATTTCTGACAAAGCGGGAAGAATTGCTATTTTTGGGGTCGGAATCTATCCATATACTACTTATAATTAGCTAACTGTGTTACATTGTCCGGGAACCAACAAAAATTAGGAAAGAACTTCAACTCGCTTTTTTGTTGTCCAACGACATTTATATCGTCATTCTCTCGTTACTGCTGTGACATCCCTCACGTAATCGTCTTCTCTAACGTGATCTCAAACGTCTTTCACGCCTCTAATGTGATCTCCTTTTTAAAGTCTTTATTTTTCCCTACAGTCAATTTTTTTGCATAACATCCAATTAATTTTAAGTCAATCTTTTTTGCATAACATCCAATTAATTTTAAGTCAATTTTTTTACATAACATCCAATTAATTTTAAGTCAATTTTTTTTACATAACATCCAATTAATTTTAAATCAATTTTTTTACATAACATCCAATTAATTTTAAGTCAATTTTTTTGCATGGCAGCCAATTAATTTTAAATCAATTTTTTTTACATAACATCCAATTAATTTTAAGTCAATTTTTTACATAACATCCAATTAATTTTAAATCAATTTTTTTACATAACATCCAATTAATTTTAAGTCAATTTTTTACATAACATCCAATTAATTTTAAGTCAATTATTTAAAATAACATCCAATGAATTTGAAGTCAATTTTTTTACATAACATTCAATTAATTTTAAGTAATTTGTTTTTACTTGTTTTTACTAATTAATTTAAGTACATTTTTTTTGTTACATTAAATCCAATTAATCACCAATTATCATTTGACAATATAATTTTAATGCGTTTGAACATGAAATGCATTAGCGTATTATTAAATGTATGGAATTTTGTGCTTTTTCAAACATGACCAATACATTTCAATTCCAAACAACATATTATATGGTTTCTCCTTGTAATCCGTATTCTCTGTCATTTTTCTGACCTTTTTGAATTTACAAATGGAGTGAAACTAGGTTGATCTCTGCAATGCTGACGGACGCCTTTGGAGACGCCGATGTGGGCATTGGAATTAAATATTGATTTGATGGATCAGTTTTCAACTTCAGAAGCCTACAAGCAAAATCCAGGGTTGCAACAGAAACTATCATTGACTTTCTGTTTGCTGACAACTGTGCCTTAAAGCTACATATTCTCGGAAGCCTGTGATAACTTTGGTCCCACAATCAGTACCAAGGAGACCGAGATGATGTACAAACCTGCTTAAGGAAAACAATATGCAAAATCTAACATTTCCATCAAGAAGCAAAGACTCAATGTGATTGACAAGTTCACCTACTTTGGCAGCAATGTAGTCATTAACAAGGAAATCAATTCAGGAATCGCCAAAGCAAGTGCTGCTTTCAAGAATGTATGGAATAGAAGAGAAATCACCTCCGTGACAAAGATCAAGGTCTACAAAGCTGTCATACTCACAATCTTGCTCTATGGGTGTGAATTGTGGACCATTTACAAACAGCACGCTTCGAAACTAAATCACTTCCACACTACCAGATTAAGGAATGCTTGACACAGGCAAACAAGATAGGATATCAGACACAGAAGTCTTTACTTGTGCTGGGCTCCCAAACATTCCTACTATCCTGATGAAAACCCAACTTGGTCATGTAGGCCAAATGTCAGATTATAGACTGCCCAAGAAGCTTCAGTTTGGGGAGCGTTCTCATGACAGCAGAGAAAACGATTTCAAGGCACTTTGAAGGCATCACTGAAGGCATTCAACATTGATCCATCATCATGAGAGCAAACAGCTTCGGATAGAACCAAGTTCCACCAATATGAAAGTGACAGGAAAAATGCTGCAGAGAATCTTATAAACGACAGGAAGAACAATACTTTGCAGCCCTTGACATCTGCTATCAATCTCTTGTTCTCATTGCAGCAGAACTTTTCAGACTAGGATTATCAGTCATCTCTGCACTTACCAATGAAGACCTCCCCATCTCACCCTTCAGGCTGATCAGATCTCTCGTCGTTCTGACGAACGAACGAACACACACACACACACACACACACACACACACACACACACACACACACACACACACACACACACACACACACACACACATTATCATGAAATATATTTTGTACATCTATTTTTTTGTCATAATTACTTCATTAGTGCTTGATGCATGATATACGAGGTGCCTTCAATAAGTTTACAGACTTTTTTGTATGGCCATTTTTACTGATAGTACATGAAACTCTAGTCCCCTTCATAGTAATCTCCTTCTGCTGCAATGCACTTGTGGTAGGGTTCCAACAAGTTCTGGAAGGCACCATAGAAGTTCTCTTCTGTGAGCGTGTCAATGGGCCTTGTCACAGCCTCTTCCATCTCCTCAATTGTCTCAGAACAACAGCCTCTAAGGTTTTCATTGAGCCTAAGGAATACCCAAAAGTCACAGAGAGCAAGGTCTGGACTATCGGGAGGGTGAGGAACTGTCTTGACGCCCATCTTGGTCAAATAGTCTGTGACAAGGTTGGAGCACTCTTGAGACAAACTTTGCATAAATCTTCTGCATTTTTAGTTCTTCACAAATAATTATGTGTACAGTTCCCACCCTGACATCAAACTCACATCTCTAAAGACACACGACGGTCCTTATCCAAGAAATTCTTAAATTTAGCCAATCAACTCTGATGTTCTGACTTTCTTACTCCTCCCAAACATCTCAGCATCCCTCACAGACTTCCTTGAATCTCTTATGCCACTCAAAAACTGATACACAATTCATGAAGATGGTCCAAACATAGCCTGAAGCATCCCATACGTTTCTGTGACATGTTTTTTTAAGTTTACAAACGAATTTTATTGCATATTGTTCTTCTAAAGTGTCCTCACGTCCAGATTACATTTTTGAAATTCACCAGCTATGACAATCAGGCTTTAGTAGGGTGTATTCCAATTCCTGCTGTAACTGTTTATTTGAACCTGAAATCATAAAAAATTGATCTATCATCTCATATGATGTATAGCAATAACATGCTGAATGTTCAAGGGTTATAATAATTTTAAATGATTGTACAAAAAAGTCCGGAAACTTATTGAAGGCACCTCGTATGTGTACGTGTGCGTGAATATACTGTGTAACATGTAAGTCTGATTAAATGTAAAATTGAAAGAAAATAAAAGAGATAAATGAAAACAAATATAAGACAACAAATGACAAAAAATGAGAAGAATAAACATTTCGCTTCTAGTTTATTGGAAGACTATTGATGGCTGGAGAGCCGACACAGAAAAAGAATGGTTTTATACAGGAAATACATGTGGAAGAAGAGAAAAAAAATTAGAAAGAAATTCAACACATATTTTCTACTTTCCTAACAAATCTTGATGTATCAAAAGTTTGAATACTTTAGAAAAACTTAAAACAATCTGTCGCAATATGACATGTAAGATAACACAATACTTCTCTCTCTCTCTCATTCGCCCATCGCTCATACGACATACATCACACCCAGTCCCATCAATGTTCCAATAGATATCGTTATCGAGTTTATTTTAACTACAGTATTGAAACAATTCATAGATTTGAAAATATATCTATATACTTTAAAGTATATATATATTAACAGACCGCCCGGCATTGCCCAGTCATAAAATATGCATAAACATTTAAGGTTTTTCCTTAATCCGCGGTTTTTTGATTTTTTTTTTTTTTTTACAAAAATCCGTATAATAAAATCCTCCATATATTTCTTATTTATTTCATCTAAAATTAAATAATATTATTTCCACTTTTGCATTTACATTGTAATCCGTTGCTTAGATTCCCCGCCTTCTATTTGACACATTTATCGAAACAGCTTTTACAGATGATTTTTAAATTTGAAGAATTATCTTTCATTAACTTCTCATTTACTCTAACGTTTGATTAGATATGAACTCAATATTGCAATACTAACTATATCCTGGTTACGCTCTTCGCTTTCTTGCTATGCTGTTCAATCTCTTTAATAACATATCGTAGAATCTCCTCCTTATTACACTTATTAGTGTACTCTACAATAACTTATCTATTTATTAATCTATTACATTCTTAGTAAATGTCATAATCAGTTTCTCGTCCTTTGAAGTGGTTTAAGTACAATCCCATTTAATCGTATACTTTCTCATTTAACCGCATATTAATCACACAAAAGATTATTATTATTATTATTATTATTATTATTATTATTATTATTAGCTCGCAAGAAGCTTTCACACAGGTCATCAAAGATCTCTGCTTGAAAACAACCTGTGGAGTTCCCTGGAAGCTGAGTGATAACAAGTTTCCCCAGATTTCCAGTACTCTCCACCTCTTTAAATAACATTTGAAAATCAATTTGCGTTATCGCAACAGCCTCTTACCATTGATTTCTCCCTGGCAGCGACCATTGGTCTCCATTGAAATTTGAGTGGTATTAAGCCTCCCGAAGGTTCCAGTTCTCTTCACACTTGTCCAGTAGAGGTTTGGTCAGCACTCTCTCCTCAGTCTTTCCATCCTCCTTGACCCTTCTTGATTATTTGCCATCACTCTCTGGGGGGGGGGAGTAATGCGAGGGGATAGAAAACTTGTAGATAGGCAGCTTCAATGTTCTTGGTTCCATGTAATGCTTTTTCATATTTTGCCTCTGCAGCAGTTTGTCTGGCTCGCGCATGTGGCTTGTGTGTATTAGTCTCCGCATTCAAGGGTTTTCCTTATTATTTCAGCTGTTTTCATTATTGGTATTTGTTGTATTTTTCCAGTCATTCCTTTGATTCCAATTTTTCCCATTCTTTTTTCAAACTTTTTGCAGAATTGTTCCTAGTGCTCCTACTATTATAGGTATTATCTTGATTTTCTTCATCATCCATATCCTTTCAGCTCTCTGGCTTGCTCTGTGTATTTGCTCCGTTTCTCCTTTTCTTTATTATTCACCCGGTGGTCAGTTGGAACAGCAAAGTCTACGATTTGACAGGATTTTTCTTTCTTGTTAATAATTACGACATATGTTCTTCTTGCTTGGATGGGTTTATCCGTTTGTATGTCCATGTCCCATAGGATTTTGTGATTCTCATTTTTAAGTACTATTGCCGGCTTATGTTTGTGCCACTTCTCTGTGCATTCATGATGCAGTTTTATTTGCATAATTCCCAGTGTACTGCCCTTCCCACTTGGTCATGCCTGTTCTTGTATTCCTTTTGGGCCAATTTGCTGCATTCTCTTACTATATCATATATCGTTTTGTTTCTTTGTTAACAGAGTCTGTATTTGCTGTTTTCTTGTGTTTTGTTGATCTTTGCTTTGATGCGGTTAGTTCTTATGAAGTTATCTGTGCTGCAGTTATTAGGGATTCAATTTCGCGGTTTGTGTGTCTTTTTCACATCCATGTTCAAGTGTTTTCCTTATTCTCATTTTTTGTTATTCTTATGAATCTTCCGTGTAACTGTTTCTCTTCCCATTTTTCTTTTCTCGTTTTATCCTTTGTCTCTCTGTTTTCTGTTTTGTTGATTTTTGTTAGTGTCTCTCGCTGCCATAATTATCCTTTCATTGTTTTGCATTATGTATTTTTCTAGTTCTTTTTTGTGTCATTCATACAGTCTTTTATACAAACCAGTCCTCTCCCCTTATCTTTCCTTTTAACATAGAGTCGGTCAACATTGTCCTTTGAGTGTAGTGCACTGTGCATGGTCATGAGTTTCCTATTCTTCTGATCGAGCTGTCTCAGTTCTTCTTTGGTCCACCCTGTGAACAGTCCAGAGTATCTTGTAACGTGCATCCAGGAGATAAGCGCCCGCGTGTTTGCGTGTTGTGTGGGTACATGGGAGAGACGGATGAGGGGAAAAAGACTTACCTCGAGACCAGCTCAGCGTTACCGACCAAAAATAGAAAAGAAAGACCAAGATGGCGGCCGCCGTCTTTTGTAAAGTATGATGTCTTGCAAAGTCACACGAATTCTCGGAATATGCAAATTTAGCCGGCCTAGAACGACGATAAAAGTGGGTGAGGGGAAAGACGTGGCGAGTGACGATTGAGTTGGCTGGGGAATCGTGTGGCTGTTGCTCCTTGTGCCGTGTTGAGGATATCTTACCATGTTAAAGAGAGAGTCGGGCGCCATCTTGAATTTTTCCTTACACTTTTTCATTACATATCTTACTAGTGATACTGCTCATGTACTTACACCTCTTATTATGTTTCTGCTGTATAATTTAGTTTCAGAAGTTTTCTTGTTCTGAGATAGTCCTTTCCAATTCTGTTTTTTATTTCTATTGCTTTGATGGTGTCTCCTTCCAGAACTCCCAAGTATTTAAAGGCGTCTTGTTTCCCTAGTGCGCTCATCTCTGTTTGGTTGGATAATTCCATGCCTTTTGTCGTCTCCAGTATTCCCTTTCTTATAACTATCTGGATATCCTGGCTGAAGATCCTGGTAGTGTTTATATGTGTCTCTTGCAAAAAGTTTTAGATCGTCCATGTACATCAGGTGGTTCATTTTTTTGTATTAGAGAACTTATAGCCGACTTGGCACTTTCTCAGTATATTGTTCAGGGACATCATTGCTATGATGAACAGTAATGGTAATAGTGAATCTCCTTGGAAGATGCCTCTTTGTATGTTAATTTCTGTTATGTGTTGTCCATCAACTGTCAGTTCTAGTCACCATGTTCTCAATGCATTTCCTATCACATTGATGATCCTGCTTTGTATTTTATACATTTTAAAGCATTCTATTATCCATGCTTGGGGCATCATGTCGTATGCTTTTTTGTAGTCGATCCATACCATGGCTGAATTCTTTCTCCTTCTTTTTACCTCTTTCGATAACATTTTGCAAATAAATTTGCATTATCGCAACAGCTGCTCGCCATTGATTTCTCGTTGACAGCAGCTATTGGTATTTGCTGGGATTTGAGTGGCGCTAAGTCTCCTCAGGGTCCCAGTTCTCTTCACACTTATTCGGCTGAGGTCTGGTCAGTTCATCAGTTTTTCCTTCCTCCTTGGCTCTACTTGGTTATTTGGTCTCGTTCTTTTTTGGGGGAGGGGCAGTGATGTGGCAATGGGTGTAAGATTGGGTTAGAGAACTTATAGTCATGCAGTTTCAATGTTCTTGGTTCCATGTAGTGTTTCATGTTTTGCCTTTGCAGCAGTTTGTCTGGCCCGCATTTGTTGCATTCACGGGTTTTTCTTAATATTTCAGCTGTTTTCATTATTGTTGTTCGTTGCATTTTTCCAGTCATTCCTTTGATTCCAATTTCTTCTATTCTTTTTTCAAAGTTTTTTGGGATTCTTTCTAGTGCTCCTACTATTATAGGTATTATTTTGATTTTCTTTATCTTCCATATTATATTCCTTTCAGCTCTCTGGTTTGCTCTGTGTATTTGCTCCGTTTCTCCTTTTTCTATGATATTCACCCTGTGGTCAGCTGGAACAGCAAAGTCTACGATTTGACAGAACTTTTCTTTCTTGTTAATTATTACGACATCTGCTCTTCTTGCTTGGATGGATTTATCAGTTTGTATGTCCATGTCCCATAGGACTTTGTGATTCTCGTTTTCAAGAACTGTTGCCGGCTTATGTTTGTACCACTTGTCTGTGCGTTCAAGATGTAGTTGTTTGCATAATTCCCAGTGTACTACCCTTCCCACTTTGTTGTTGTTGTTGTTGTTGTTGTCTGCACTTAATTCACTTTAACTTTAAATTACACTAGATATGTACAAATAATTTGATTTATTTTCGCCTTTATTATACCAATCTTGCATTATAATATTATTATCGAATACGGTAGCTTTAAAAATCTGTTAGAGTTAAATAATATTTAACTTTATTTTAACTTATCAATTCCAATTTTAACTATGGAAATTAAAACTAGTAATAACACTTTTATATACCCGTTTGTTACTTATATTTGTGTTGCAAGAAAAGGTTCTCCTTTTCTTGTAAGTAAGAAAAACATTAGACCGAGATTCGAACTTTGTAAGCAACGTTCAGAAATAGAATCAGAAATAGAATGTGCAATTTCGCATTGTTCAGTCTCCCATAAAATAGTTTAGATATGTTGCTTAAAAGGAATTTTGATTTTCAATTCTTTTTATGAAAACTGAATTAAAATAAGGTTAGCTAGAAATTAAAGAACATTGCAATTTAAAAATGTTGAAAAATAGATTAGGAAAAAATAGGAGTGAGAATTCTTTGTCTGCAGAAATGGTTTGGAAACGTGCCGAACCACGCATGTTCAGACCACATGGGTCGATCACATTTTTGGGCACACGTATGACGTCATGGAAGAAATGAATTCTCAATATAGGAGCGTGAGTCGAAGATGAGTTAGACAGAGTTGGAGATGAAGATAGGAGACAGAGCTGACATGGTCAGAGGCGGGTCCCTTTGGAAGCGAGGGAGAAAGTTTTAAACATGTAGAAACGACTTTGAATTTCTAGATGTGATCATCATTTCGACCGGTCAAATGGAATAAAAGAACATCTCATATTTTTGTAACCGCCGTCTTCGTGTCGACAAACAAAGGTAATGTGTAATCATCTTTAATGAACTTTGTATAACCCATCCAAGTAATATATTTCTCCTCCCTCCTTCTGTGTTATAAGAACTGATCACCCTCTCCTCACAATATGTGTTATAAGAAGAAACGTCACAGAAGTGTATAAATGTCTCTCCTCTCTCCCCCCACCCCATCAATATGAATGTCCCCATCCTATCTAATAAAAAGACTCGAGCTATGCAACATATGTGATTGGAAAATATAGGCAAATTGAACCACATGTATTGACATATTATTAAATTGTTGAATATGCGTGCAGATCTAATGAACAACTTTTCACATATATGTTTATGAATGTCTGGGCCTGTATGTGTATTAGTGTTGCTTTAGACAGGCATACGCTGTCCCCCTATCTTTCCCCTCATCTTTTTCCGCTCCTGTAAAATTATATCTCAAACTTTAAACCCTCTATTAGTGAGGCTTTCCCTACTCTTTTCCCGTCTTCTTTATATCTCTTTTTCTTTTTTTTAAATGTAGGAAAATTGAAGTATAAAGAAATTGGAATATTATTAAAAATGGGTGCATATATAGTGAACGAGTTTTCACATACATGTTTATGAATGTTTGGGCATGTGTGTGTATTTGAGTCGTTTGAGACAGGCATGTTACTTCCCCATCCACTCCCTCCACTTTTTCGCTCTTCGCCTCCTCATTTTCAGCTCGTGTCAACATATATTTCAATCCTTAAACTCTGCATTAGAGAGTTCTTAACCTCTACCTCTCTGTCTATTTCATTATATCTCTTTTCTTTCTTTTTAATGCCTAATATCGACAAGATGCAACTGACCCTAAATATAGTTTAAATAAAATTATATTTCATTTATAGTTTAATCTTTATTTGGAGCCTACGAGATCTTTTTCTCTCTCAGTGGGTGAATATTCTATCATATTTTTAACATTTTTAATAATTTTGATATAATAATATAATTAAATAAAATATATCCGGATGACAAGAAAGTACTTGCGGATTTGAACTTTAAAATTCAAATGAACATATCTCAGTTGAAACAAAACTTTATTGATCGAAATAAGCAGCATCAGAATCAACAACTTTTGCCAATGCAAAACAAGCATATTTATGCCAGTAACATAAAAATCTTGCGTTCTGGTTGCGATGAAGTTGCTAAAGGCGTTTTTAATATTGCTTAGGTTTTTGAAGGATTTCTCAGCAGAAAGTTGTCAAGATGCTTGAAAAACTGGTAGTCGGTAGGTGAGAAGTCTTGAGAGTATGGCGGATAAGGCAGAGTTTCGTAGCCTAATTCATTGCACTTCTGCAGGGTCGGTTTAGCAACGTGCAGTCGGGCATTGTCGTGAAGGAGAATTGGACCTTTTCTGTTGATTAATGCTGAGTGTTGTTATCGCAATTTCTGATGCATTTCATTTATTTGTTGACAGCCATAATGATTTCGCTTGTAAAAAAAAAAACTGTAATGGATAAGACCGGTTGCAGACCACCAAACAGTCAGCATGACCTTTTGGTGCTACTCTCACTTCGGGAAGTGTCGTGGAGCTTTGTCGGCATCTAACTACTGAGCTAAGCATCGCTGCTTATCGTAAAAAAAACCATATTTCATCACAAGCCACAACCCAGTCGAGAAACGGGTCATTCTTGTTGCGTAAATGAAGGGAAGATTACATTTCATAATGGCGTTTCTTTTGGTTGTTGTTCAATCTGTGAGACACCCATTTATCATATTTTTTGTCTTTCCACTCTCTCTGGAGTGGTTGGAAATCGTATGCATCACGTCTAATTCAGAAGTAAGTTCTTGAACCGTTTTGCATGGACTAAGGTTCTTAATTGATCGTTGTCAACATCCAATGACCGACCACTATGCTCATTATCTTCCTCTCGTTGCCACCACGAAATTTCTTAAACCACCATCGTGCTGTGTGTTCAGTAGTGGTTTCTGGGCTAAACACTTTGTTGATATCGCGAGCTGTTTCAACAACTTTTTGGCCTAGCTTGAATTGAAATGAGAAAATTGTGTGAATTTGCCCTTTTTTCCATCTTGTATTCAACGTTCTGGAAAGACGGTATAATTGTTTTAAAACGATTGTAATTAAAACGATTAAAAACGCTCTTTAAAAATGATATATAAAGTAAAGGTATGATAATGAAAACTTATTTAAAAATACATCATTTGGAATCGAAATTAAAAATCCCACAAGAACTTTCTTCTTAACCTATGTAATATTAATTATATAATAACTTTTGCAGTAAATGTTATTTAAAGAGATTTTCAGTTAAATCATTCTCATATTATGCATGGCCAAACATTAAATTTTTCAAAGGATTTTTCCATACTCAAATTTCTGGATTACGTCATATACATGATTTGAAACTTGTATTTTACACTTTGGTGGGAGCCTACGAGATCTTTTTATTTTTCAGTCGGTGAATATTCTATCATATTTTTATTTTTTAACAATTTTGATATAATAATATACTAATTTAAAATATATCAGGTTGACAAGAAAGTTCTTGCGGGTTTTAACTCATGAATTCAGACGAACATATTTCAGCTTGGAATGTACCTTAAAAAAATTTACAATTCAGTTTGGAATATACTAGTTTTCATTGTTTTTGGATTTTACAACTGTTTCTGTATTCAACCATGGACCATTCATTCAACCATGTAATCATTTTAGATTTAATTTCAATTAATAATAAGTAAAATTTATGATTACTTATATTTATTTGGTAAAAAAAAAACAACATTTCCTCCGATGAGATGAACCATTCATTGAAAATCCATGGATTAAGGAAAAAAACTTGAACTTTTTGTATTACTTGTCAAACAATAAATTTGTTGTAAATTTTTTATTTACATAATTTAATTCCAAATTTTCATTTATTGATCTATTTCGTATACTGAGCTCTGTTTATCTGGTTGGGATTGTCTTATAAATATTGATACTAACATTTATATGGTTTATAGTATTATACAATCTGTAATTTCTAAATGTCATATATATATATATATATATATATATATATATATATATATATATATATATATATATATATATATATATATATATATATATATATATATATTACTTCCAAAGGCGAGTAAAATGTATAAATTTTTAATATTTTATTTTTTTTAGAAGCAAAAATGAGTAATTATTGTCAAGGCTATCTGTCTATTACTCATGAATATCTGTGATAGCCCCTCCCCACACACACATACAAACACTGCAGGAAAACGGATGCTTGAAAAGCAGCCGGTTTTACATCATTCATTCCTGATTTGGCAGTAGGGTTAAGCAGGAAATTAAGCATTGATATGGCCAACAGGAAGGAGGAATTTGATTGTCAACTCATTTCTCCTAATCAATCTTTCACCAAATACTCTTTCTCTCATATGGTATTTCTCTCTATTACTCTCTATTTATTTTTTCCTTCTTTCTTTAATTGTTTGGTTTTTATAACTCTGCTTCATCCACTCCAACATTTCTCAATATATCTAATATACAAAAAGACTAAGCCAAATTCTTACATTTAGATTAATATATCCATTTTAACCATGCATTTTTATTCTTTCTTGCATATTATAATAATGGTACGAATAGTTGCTATAGAAGATATATTTAGAATTCACAAACCAAAATAATGACTGCAAACAGACAAGCAATATGAACAATTACAGCAACTTAAACTGAATAAAAAATAATTAGTTTCATAACAATGTTGTCTCATTAATAATTCAATAACAAATGCAATAGTTATATTAATGATTCAATAACAAAATTTATAATGATCGGTTAAAAACATCATTAACATTTTAGAATGGAATTCGATGAATTCTGAAATAATTTCATTAAGAGTCACAAGAGAAGTTGTCTGGTGGGCTTTGCCTGAACTAAGGGCAAATGAGTGCTGGGTGAGAGTTGTTCAAGCAATGCACAAAAATGCTATAATCAACAGCACATTTAGTAAGAGCTTTAATGTGAAAATAGAAGTACATCAGAGTTCTGTACTGAATCCTTTGCATTTAATTTGTGTCTTTTTTATGGAAATCACTTGATGTAAGGAGCTAATATAAGAACAAATGCTGATTATTGCAAAGACAGAAGATGCCTATTGACCATCATCTTAAAAATAACAAGTCTGTAGATAAAAGGAAAAAAGTGAGCGAGAAGCAATCTTGTAATCCTTTGAAAGAAACTACTGGAATAGGAAGCTGTATTACAATGATATATTAAAACAGTGAATTGATGGAGACTTCTAGATCAACAAGCCAGACGAGCTTAGAAGCATTATTTTATAAGTTGTCCAGATGAGATGCTGTATGCTGATCATTTAGTACTTACACATGACTCAATACTTATTAATTTAGAAACTTGGAGGAATACAATGGAAAGTAAAGGTCTGAGAGTGAATATCAAAACCAAGTGATGATTAATGGTTGTAGTTTCGTTTCATAATTTTAACTTTTGATGAGAATTGATAATTTGTATTATTTAGATTGCTTTCGTCTTGAATGTTATTATCACAACGTTTTGTTTTCATAGGTGTCGCCACTTATCAAGGTCCGTAGGCTACTCAAGGACAAAGGTTAAAGAGTGTACAGTAGTCAATGGGACAATATCATAATAATCGTTAGTAGTGACAACTTGGTAAATTGGATTACTTAAGGGGAACGGCTCATCAAGAACTTGTTTACATTGAACTTGAAGACGACCATATTGTAGTCAGCTGGAAAGCAAGCAAACGGAAGGGAGTTCCACAGGTGTGCAGTTCTAAGAAAGAAGCTTTGTTCATGGAATCTACATTTAGGTTTAGGTACAGATAAAGAGTGGAGGAAATTATTGGTAGTGTTTTCAGTTAGACGAGTGTTTCTTGTAAAAGTTTGGCGAAAGGAGATAATAGATTGAAGCTCAGACGAGCATTTGCCATGAAAATAATGATAAAACAGAGACAGGCTCGCAACGTCTCTTCTGTGAGAAAGAGGTTGCAGGGAAGCGAAAAAGGCATCCCCTATGAGGTTACGAAGTCTATTTTGAATTCTGACAAGGCAAGAAAAGGTCTTTCTAGCAGCTCCTGCCTAGATGTGGCAACAATACTCCATCCTTGAACGTACCTGTTTCGGTCGATGTAATCTTTGACCTTCTTCAGGTGCAGTTTGTCGAAATCAAGAATGCACTGGAAGGAAAAATAATATATATATATATATATATATATATATATATATATATATATATATATATATATATATATATATATAAATGACATGGTGGATGTGTAAGGCGAGTCTTAAAGACTGGCTTAGTTCTGATGATCTCAGAGGAAGATTAAATCTAGACAATAAATGGAAATACGTGGAGAAAAAGAGTCTTCAATGGCATGATCAAATAAAAAGAATGGATGTGAACTCCGACGTAATTAGATGTAAAACAGTTGAGGTAACATGTCTAGTTCACAGGGAAAGGCCAGGGAAAATAGAGATAGTTTAGTTTGAAAGTCAATTTCCTAAAACCGTCCAACACATGCCAGGATGTAAAATGGATGTTAAACCGTTGCTGCTGATGATGTTGATGTTGATGCTGCTGCTGATGATGATGACGATGATTAGGGGAAGGAGCATGAAGAGTAGGAGGAAGAAGAGAAGGGGGGCATTTCCTTTCTTTTAATTAAAAGATTATTTGTACTTTTTGAAGTAGAGTTAGGATTAGGATGACTATAAAATATAATCGAATAGAGAAAAAGTACCTTTTTTAAAATAGACCTTCAGTGCTGCTATTGATTCAGAAGACGAGTGGAGGCGAAATCTTTCACGGCTGAGACAATTTTTATTTTTGTTCCTTTTCTCCACATAAAAAAATGACCCTGGTGCCTAACTCTGCCATCGTGGAGAGGCAAAGTAAATAGGTACAATAACAACACGCCCATATCCTAATTTTTTCTTTTTCCTCTGCAATATTTTAAAATTATTTTTTCCTCGAGAAAACTCCTTTCTTCCAACCGTGGGAGATATTATTTCAAAAATCGCATATACAATTATATTCCCTGCAGATTTCTTTTCTAAGAGAGAGAGAGAGAGAGAGAGAGAGAGAGAGAGAGAGAGAGAGAGAGAGAGAGAGAGAGAGAGAGAGAGAGAGAGAATTTTCGTAACGTATACGAATACAACAAATAAAAAAAAACTTTATTTTTCTAAACTATTGTGTTTGTTCTTTCATTACATGTAAAATGAGTATTTAACAATAATCTTACTTCTAGCCTGACAGTGTATCTTGCCATGCACTCAATAACAGCCAGTAACATCAATGGGTCCAATTAGAAGAAATGCTGGCTAATTGAAGCAAATAGGGAAATAGGTGCCAATTATCTGTAAAATGAAATGCTTCGTGCAAGGAAACATGGAAATATACTTGTACACTAACACATGTCGTTTTTATTTGTAAATATACATATTAATATACACCACAAGAAGATAATATTTTTATAGAAAAGAAAAGAAACCCAACGTTTCCCGGGAATAATGACTTTAAATTTAAAAATTTGCTTAGATTTTGTAACATATTTAAGATTGGTAAGAAAAATGTATTATTTAAATTTCTCACTCGATTTATCATTATATATATATATATATATATATATATATATATATATATATATATATATATATATATAAAAGTGAACGTGTCTGTCTGTCTGTCTGTCTGTGTGTCTGTGTGTCTGTCTGTCTGTGTACATTTCCCTACGCAATAACTCTGTCAATTTTTAGTCTATAGACTCGAAATTTGAAATACCGGGTACTGAGATTTGGGAAAATCGATGTGACGGGTGTCAGCCAGAAATTTGGCTGTTAAGGGGTCAAATTTCAACGATTTGACCTTTAAGAACTCTACCAAACTTCTCCGACAATTTTGGGTCTAGACACTTGAAATTTTAGATATAGGTTCCTTGAACATGGATCTAACTTAAAGTGATTTGAGCCCGAAACAATAAATTTTAAGGGGTCATGATAGGGGTCAAAGTTTTAAAAAATTAACCATTTTTTTTTGTTTTTTTGCTTTTTTTGCACAGCATACACCTCCAAACACCCGAGCAACGCCGGGCACCCCTGCTAGTATATATATAAAACTTAAAATTGAGGTGGAGAGACTTAAAGGTTCGACGGTTCACCCGTCTTATGCGGGCTTTCTCAAGAGAGACCATCCCTCTTGAGAAAGCCCACATAAGACGGGTGAAACGTCGAGTCTCTAAGTCTCTCTGTGTCTATTTGAAATTTCATATCGTCGGATTTTATCCATTTTAATAATATATATGTCTTTATGAAAAATAGATTGGAGGTGGAAGGACCTGAACGCTCGTCAATTACCATCCCTCTTGAAAAAGCCGCATAAATCGGGCGAAACGTTGAGCGTTCAGGTTCTTCCACCTCCAATCAATTTTCATATCGTCGGATTTCATCCATCTCAACAATCATATATATATATATATATATATATATATATATATATATATATATATATATATATGTGTGTGTGTGTGTGTGTGTGTGTGTGTGTGTATATATATATATATAATCTGTCGCAGAATAGCTCTTGTAATCTTTTTAAATTTACTTATATATATTATTAATATTTTATTTTTTATTTTCATTTTTTTATATATTAGTATAAATAGTAATCGTATTATTCTAAATTTTCTTATTGGGGAGCTGATATTATCCACTGGAGAGAAATGCTTTTAACAGCTATCCTGTTTTTAAACCTCCGAAACAGCCACATGGTAGGCAGCTATAGATCCCCGCTGTCTATTTAAATAAATGTTAGTTAAGGTTTTCCTTTTTTTTATCCTTATAGAGTTAATTTCTCTTTTATAATTGGAGATTTTTGAGAAATCGGCTTATGCAAGTTTTTTTTTTTACACAGGCATCACCACATTAGCAAGGCCAAGAGGTCACTCAAGGATAAGGGTTAATGAGTGTACAGTAGAAATTGTACAATATAGTAATCATTAGTTGAAAATTCGTTAAATTTGTTAACTTATATGGAACGGCTCATCAAGAACTTATTTATGTTAGACTTGAAGACAACCATATTGTAGTCAGCCGGAAAGCAGGAAAATGGAAGACAATTCCACAGGCGTGCAGTTCTAATAAAGAAGCTTTGTTCATGGAATCTACGTTTAGGTTAGGCACAGATAAAGAGTGGGGGGATTATTGATAGTGTTTTCAGCAAGACGAGTGTTTCTTGTGAAAGTTTGCAAAGTCTATGTCTATTTAACAATTTTAGTTAAGTCTTTTTTTTTATCCTCATCATTCAAACACAAATATATGGTTAAGTGGCAGTTTTAGTAATTTAGAACTACTTTAAAGCTTCACCGCTCACTCATTTTTGGACCAAATTTCAAACAATTATTACAGTTTTTCGATCACCTTCTCAGCTATATTGTGAAAAATAAATTTTCAATTTTCGTTCCGGTGTTCAAAATCATAAAAAAACGTAAGGGGATGAGCGACATTTTTTTATAACCGATTTCCGTAACATCCACGTCGCTTCAGCGACTACTGTTGCTATCAATTCACCGCTCTCGCAAAAGGAGAAATAACAAGTGAAACAGAGAGAATGAAAGAATGAATGGGAGATAATTGGGGGATTTTATTGAAAGCAAACAAGTGCCGTACATTGTTATTACATATGTGTATGTTTTGTTTATGGGGCAAAAAATAAGACTGAAATTAAACAAAGAACAAGTGAATTTACTAGAAGCCTGGAAAAATCATGGATCACAATAGAAAAATGCGAGCATGAAAAGTAATATGGTTAACCTTTTTAAATTCAATTTATAACATTATATAATCATTATTTTAATTTATAAATTTATAATATATTTTATTAGAATATTTTGTCATTTTCTTTTCCAATTTTAACAATTAGTCCTTTACATATCCATGTTTACGCTTAACCATATTATTTTTCATGCTCGCATTTTTCTATTGTAATATAATTGAATTCTCTTTTGTAATTCTAAACTTTTTAGAAGTCGGATTATGTAGGTGCTAAGTCTGCGATAGGTTAAATTTAGTTCGTTTTTTCTTCCGGAAATTTAAACTGCATTTTTTATTTTTATTTTTCCTCAAAGCTTCTTCAGACTCTCTCTCTCTCTCTCTCTCTCTCTCTCTCTCTCTCTCTCTCTCTCTCTCTCTCTCTCTATATATATATATATATATATATATATATATATATATATATATATTGATTTAAAGGTTATGAGTTTTTTTTGAAGCATGAAAAACGATGTTACTTTTTGTATTTAATATTTTTATTGTTATTTTTTATATTTCAAGCGGACCTCCGCCCTTGGTCACAAAAAAGTATCGAAATGAAAAAGAGAAAGAAAACCGTTGAAAGAACTGGAGATTTGTAGCGTGGACAGCGTTCATTCCTAGCAATCATTATATATATATATATATATATATATATATATATATATATATATATATATATATATATATATATATATATATATATATATGTAAAACTGTTATATCCTCACTTTAAATACGAATACAGCAAGAAACACGGGGTAATGGGTGAAAGACAAAGGGATTTATTTACAAGGGAATACATGTGACATAAGAATAACTCGACATAATTTCTTATCTTCCTGTCTTTTTGCCTTCTGTCCCAGTCACGTGAGAGGGTCAATATATCCATAGTTCATTTCATCTATGAAGCGATGTAAAGTAATTCCATTACATCAAAAACAAATGTAAAAAATTTAATGTGAAAACATTTAAGCATGCTAATAAACAAAAATAAGAGTTTTAGTATGTATTAGCAGAGAGACACGACATTGTCCGGGATTGAATGAGGATCAACGAATATTTCACTTTTCCATACATTTATTGCCATCGAAATCTGTGAAATCATCTATTTCTTTTATACAAATCGATTGATTGCCTGTTCTAGTCAGCCCCCCCCCTCAGTGTTCCGATAGGAATCCCCACATTGAACTGTTGAGAATCTACTGATTATTTTATAAAATTATCTGTGAATAATGGTTTCACTTTAAGTTTAAAATGCAAAAATCAAGTATCATAGTTCAATTGTGCTCTAAAAAGACACATTCATTTCGAATGCGCCCATGTCTTATAAGAGGATTTCCAGCTAATTTTATAAGCTGTGACTTTCTGCGTGGGTGATGATAAAACTTCTCAAATGCACTTGTGATGTTAAGTTGTATAAAATATTAATTTTAATCAAAATTAGTCTTACTTGTTAAATCAGATTTTTTTCGATTATTGATCTCCGATACGTATCAGATGCGTCCCGACAAAAAACCTACGTAAGAATACTACCAGACACATCAAGTACCTTCATATGAAATTAAACAAAAAGTCGGCCTAGCCATTTTCGAGCCCATAGACAACAAACTCATACACAAAAATTTCCTTATATATATATATATATATATATATATATATATATATATATATATATATATATATATATATATATATATATATATATATATAAATTACATATATAAATACGTTTGGAAGGCTAAAAACAACGCATAATTTTTATTTAAATAAATTTATTTGTTTAGTTCAGATATTTCGATGATAAACTTCCTTGTCAATGAAAGTCTGTATTTTTCTTCTTTTTCCTGGTCTGCATGGTGTCATCCGCGAGCAAGAGTAGAGTGTTTTATATCTCCATGTCCATATATAATAAAAACTCAAGAAATTCCCCTCTGGACCAAAGTATGGATAGTCTCATTTAATGCTGCCAAGACTAAACTTGTTTCCTTCAATAACTTCAAGAAACCCTCTCTACAACCAATAGCAATGGTCAAAGACTCTTTATCTGAAAGTATATCTTTTAAACTCCTCGGCCTAACGTTCACAGGAAACATGAGTTGGAAAAATTACATTGAGAGCATTGCCATGGCCGCTGCGAAAAAGGTAGGTTCTCTCTACCGTGCTAGAAAGCTACTAACACCCGAAAGTATCCTGTACCTCTATAAGGCCACCATTCGTCCATGTATGGAGTATTGCTGTCACATCTGGGCTGGTGCATCTGCTTCTAGTCTCTCGCTCCTTGACAAGGTTCAAAAGAGAGTCGCACACCTGATAGGCCCTGAACTGGCATCTAAGCTTCAGCCTCTGTCCCATCGACGAAATGTAGCATCCCTCTGCCTGTTCTACAAGTATTTTAGTGGTGAATGCTCCGACGAACTGCAAGCACTTGTATTCCCTCGACGTAAATACCCCGGACAAACCCGACAAGCAGCAAAATCCCACCCCTTGACAGTTGAGATCTCTAGATGTAAGAGAGCCTTCTACTCCAGTAGTTTCTTCCCCAGAACCGCTAGACTTTGGAATTCCCTTCCGGGTTCTTGCTTCCCCAACTGTACTGACATGCAGATGTTCAAGTGTAACGCGAACTGACGTCTTGCTGCCCAACTCCCCATATAGTACCTCTGTAGCTGATGTCCCTGGTAGTAGCCCCCTACATCAAAGTGGGAATGTGCCTTGTTTGGGGTGAAAATGTAAAAATAAAAAGAAGTATCATAGGTTTGCAACAAAAGATGCCAAATACAAATTCTATACATCTAGGCTAATAACCACTATCTTATGCAGCATACGAACGCTATTTTCACCACATTCAGTCGTGATAATAAAATACTACATTGAATCCTCCGAAAAACCCCATTACAATCGCAACATCTTTAAAGGAAAGAGTCCCTATTTTTTCTTAAAATTTAGTTCTACTACTATTACCAGTTGTCATCGGCACGAATTCTACATGTTTAACAGATTATGTAATTACACCAACCGTAACTGGCTCATAGATACATAGACGTAACATAATCTTTCCAATTTTAGAGTTATAAACAATGAAGGCTCTCTCGCCAGGTCCGTCCATTCTGATAAGCTAAGCTTTGAAATTTCTCATAATCCAGAATCAAGTTACTCACATCGTAAACGAACGCTTACTAACATTAAAATATGGCGTCACTAAGAGACATATTATTACATCTGGAGTCAAGTTCATCTAATGCATACAGACATGTAAGATCGAAATTTAAAAGAGAGATAAAATTATCACACGAGCGTTAAATAATCCGTTTACTTGCTTTCTTTTAAAACACCATATCCACTATAAGAATTTCCTTCGTTATCGTCGTTGACATCCTCAACGACAACGCCGTCGTCTTCATAAAAACAGCAAACTTCCACAGGTAATGCTACTGAGTTCTTATATCATTAAACACTCTACGTGTACATTAGTGACGTTACAAAACGACGAATTCCATATACATTGAAGTGTTTACCTCCCAAATATTTGCCTCTTTAATGTTAAGATTTTCCGTAAAAAACATTGACGCATTTCATATATACTTATATATTGAAGAGTTTATCCCACAAATATTTGCGTTTTTTATTATTATGCAAAATAAATAAATAAAATACATAAATGAATAAATAAACGGAAGTTTACTGAACGAAATAAAACGAACTTATATTTTGCCAACAATTAAATTTCCGCTATATATTTCTTTTTAATAAATATTCTGGACTAAATTGAAGAGGTAAGTGTTATGTAATGGATGGCTGGAACCATCCGATACATAACTGAAAAGAAAAAACTTCTTTAATAAAAGATTTAAAAGAGTGGGCATCGAATAATCGATTGTCCACCAGTCGAAAAGAGAAACTGCTTACGTCGTAAACAGAGAAATCGGACGACGATTTTTTTGTTTACAAAACAAAGAAACGTGACATTCCTCGTAAGCTCTGGAAGTAGAGATATTGGCATGAGTGATAAATTCACGTGTCGGTCAGCTAAAGATAAATCGGACGATCGTTCGAGGTCAAGAGGCGGCAAAGAAATTGTCAAAACGTGACTAAAGAACGCGTGTTCTATTATCGATCAGCTGATTGACAGATCGCGTGGATTGGAAAAAACCAAGCGACAGAAATACCAATATAAGCGGTGATGTTTGGAATCTAACCAGAAGAAGCAGAGAGGAAGCAGAGAAGAGAAAGAGAAGAAGCAGAGGAGTGAAGAAGAAGAAGAAGAAGAAACCTGCGACTGTCGAGAGTAAAGCGTTTCCCTACACCCCTCTCCATCACTGAAATGAACAATAAGTCACACTGTTAAAGTTTGAACTTTTGACAATCTCTGTGTAAAACGAAAAATATAATTTGAAAACAAAATATATTTTTATATGAAAAGCCAGTGTGTCTTACGTCTTGATTTGTTGTGCCGAGTTACGTCTAACCTTTGTATGCATGTTAATTCTTTGTGCGTCGGGAACACTGTTATGACAAGCAATGACAGCTACAGAGAGAAAATGCACAGTCAAGGGGGAAATAACTCTGTCGTCTTAGCCGTTACTATAACAACCAGAAATGAAACAACTAGACGATCCCTAAAAGACGGCTACTGGGTTTTTGTTGCAGCAGGGAACGTACTAATTACGATCATTCCCAGCCTAGGGGTCCTGGGCTATATAACAAAACATATTCGGCGCCGTGAACCAGTTTTGCATCAGCGATGCAAAAGCCGAACCTGGGGTATAAAAAAAACTAATTGGTTCCCTACGACCGGTTCACTCATACCTTAAATAAAAAAAAATTAAAAAAAAGAACTCTTACACGAAAAAAAAAAAAACACTTATACGAAAGAACTTTTATAAGAAAGAACTATTTCACGAAAGAACTCTAACAACAGTTACCACACAAACAACAAAAGACTAATCAGACCAAAACGAAGAGAAAGACGCACGCAAGGAAAAGGCAAGGTCAGTGATTTTTTCAATATTTTTTCGTAACCTCGGCTCTAAAAGTTGTGTTGAAAAAAAAAAAATTTCTTTTTCTTTTTTGTTGTTTTCTTTAATTCTTTCTCATAATAATTAGGGTATCGAGTAAATAATTTTCGAAGATGGAGCAGAATATTTTTACAGAATTCGCGCAGATCCTAGGGGCTGAACTACATAACGTAGGGAAGGCCATTTCGAACTCTCTGAGGGGGGAGGCGTTATTAGCGAAAATAAAAACTTTAGACTCTCGACAGTCGCACGAATACAGTAGGTGGCTTAGCGATATAGATAAGTATAGTAGAATAATTAGACAAACGGAGGAAGAGAAATGTCAGTTAGCATTATTAACTACGACTGGCCCAATAGGACAGTTTGTTTCAAGTCTGCTAACCAACAATGCGAGTTTGGCATGGGTAGACTTGAAACAAGCTTTAGATAATTATTTTGAAGTCCAGGCAAATCCTACCAAATTTATGAGGGAGTTGGTAAATATTAGACAGGGTAGGAGCGAAACTCTGCAGGACTACATGCAGAGGTTAGTGCGCTTGGCTGAAGGTTCGTATGGTAGCCTAGATACGAACAATGTAGTAGTGAAAAGCCAAGTGATAGGTTTCTTCATCGAGGGGCTATATGACAGAGAAGTCAAAATCGCTGTCATGAGGGAGGAACCATCGGATCTCAAAGTAGCCTATGAAAAGGCCCTAATCGAGGAACGGTGGCAAACCCGAATGTCCGAGAAGAAGAACCTATGGAAATTAATTATAGTAGACGCCAGAGGAACGTAGAAGCGATAGGGAAAAAGAGATTCCCAGAGCCAGATAGGGGGCATGGGAATTATAAAGGATTTAATAGGGGATCCGGCTTCAAGGCAAGAGAAACGGAGAGCCCTTGGCCGGGGATTAAGTGTTTCAATTGCGGCAGAAAAGGCCATATAGCCAGGAACTGTACTTTCCCTAAGTCGGGAAACGAGCCACCCCCACTCGCAAGACGCCCAGCGAGAGGAAGTGGGGGGTGAACAGACGACGATAGTAGGACATATGGGCGCCGCTAATTGCATCCCTATTAAAATAGAAAAAAAATAAGTTTAGAGCTTTAGTAGACACTGGCGCAGAAATTTCGGTAATAAAATGTACCGTGTTAGAAGGGCTCAGACAGAAGCCTGAGATAAAGAAAATAGAGATGAATTTAAGGACTGCAAACGGATCACCTCTCTTAGTGCAAGGAGTGGCGCGTTTGCAGATTAAAGTAGGAAGCCAGTACATTCGACATGATTTTGTAGTGACGGAAAACCTAAATAGGAACGTCATATTAGGCCGAGACTGGCTCAAGCAGAATAGTGTTAGAATGTACTTTGATTTAGGAGCAATTCGATTAGGCGGCGAGTACATAGCGCTGCAAGAAGAGGCTCATATGTCTAGGATAGTTAGATTAAGACATGATGTCACCCTGAAACCGCAGCATTTACATGCGTGCACAGCTCGTGCCGGAATGAAAAACGGTCAGGGTTTAGACTACGAAGTAGTACAAATAGATAAGGGCTTCCTAAGTGATTTAAGTGGTGTATCGGTAGCAAACACAGTAGTCACAATAAAGGGTAGGAAAAGCTTTCCCTTACTAATTATGAATAGTACAAATCAGACAGTAAAATTAAGGAAAGGTTATAAGATAGGTACATGTAGTAGAACAGAAGTAGTGATGGCGATATCAAAGCCAAATAAACAAAAGAAATCGGGAAACAAGAGTAACCTCGACGGCATAAAGGTACCGGAGGAATTTAGGAAAGAAGTAGATAAAGTCCTGCGACGAAACACGGATTTATTCGTCACAGAGGATAAAAACTTAGGCCGGACTGACACAGTAGAGATGAGGATCGATACAGGAAAAAACGATCCCATAAAGAAAAACCCTTATAGAACACCTCTCAAGCAGCGGGAGGAAGTTAATATAGCACTGGAGGAAATGCTACAGGCAGGGGTTATAGAGAGGTCAAACAGTCCGTGGAGTTTCCCGATAGTACTAGTAAAAAAGAAGGACGGAACGAAGAGGTTCTGTGTAGATTTTAGGGCCCTGAACAAGATAACAAAGAAGTATGCCCGAGCGCTACCAGTAATTGATGATATACTAGCTTCGCTTGGGTCAGCAAAATACTTCTCAAAATTGGATTTGAAATCAGGGTATTGGCAGGTAAAGTTGAACGAAAAGGATAAAGAGAAAACCGCGTTCACCTGTCATAGAGGACTGTTCCAATTTAATGTAATGCCATTCGGACTTGCTAACGCTCCAGGAGTGTTCCAGGAGTTAATGTCCGTAGTATTACAGGGACAGGAAGAATTCGCCCTGCCTTATTTGGATGATATTTTGATATTCTCCAAAACAAAAAGGAACATGTTAGGCATATAGAAAAGGTGCTAGGTAGCTTACGTAGGCATAACTTAAGGTTAAAGGCGGCGAAATGTGAGTTTTTCGGCAAGGAAGTGCAATATCTGGGATTCCGAGTGAGTGAGAAAGGTATCCAGCCGGATGGGGACAAAGTTAAAGCGATTCAAGCAATTTCGACCCCGACCACTGTGAAGCAGGTTCGATCCTTTATAGGCATGACCTCCTATTACAGGCGGTTTATCAAAGATTTTTCCGTAATCGCCGAACCGTTAATTCGGTTAACTAGGAAGCATGCACGTTTCTGTTGGGACGATGCATGTCAGTCTGCTTTTAATCGATTGAAATCGAAGCTTGCAGAGGTGGTGATGCTGGCATACCCGGACACTAACAAAGGATACAGACTATACACAGATGCCTCCGATTATGCGATCGGAGGATCCTTGTCTCAAATGGTCTACGACCCAGAGGAGGGTCGGGAGATAGAGAAACCCATTTATTTTCTATCTCATAAGTTGTCAGATACTCAGACTAAATGGTCAACAATAGAGAAGGAAGCATATGCGATTCACTATGCCTTAAATAAGTTGAATCACTACTTGCACAGTGCTACGTTCACCATCTACACGGATCACAGACCATTGGAGTACTTGCTGAAATCTCCAATACAGAATAAAAAAATACAGACGTGGGCTTTGAGTATGGCTGGCTATGATTGCACTATACAGTACCCGAAAGGAAAAGATAACGTCTGTGCGGATCTCTTATCCCGTGCGGTAAATGCGAGTAGGGATGAAGACGATCCTCTAGTAGAAATAGATGATAGGAATTTCACGGTGAGTGCGATAAACTTGAATCGTTTTGAACCAAGAGAGTTTGTATCGCATAAGGATGACGAAGACTCACCAGTAGAAAGCGAGCGTCCTACACTATCAGGTTTGGATATGTGTAAAGAACAAGACGCCGATAGTCAGATCGTCGAATTAAAGAAACGGATGAGGAGCGGTAAAACGTCCAAGATGGAAGAGAAAAAGTACATCATAATGGACGATATCGTATATTATTCATCGCAACCCGACGACGATCCATTAGTTAGATTATATATCCCGTCACATTTGAGGATGAAGGTATTGAAACAATACCATGATGAGAATGGTCATATGGGTGTGGAGAAAACGTTCCACGCCATTAAACAGAAGTATTTCTGGCCGGATTTGTTCAAGAAGGTGAACGAACACATAGGGAAATGCGTTCCATGCCAGACCAGAAATTTGAGGAAGCAACGACCTCAAATGCAGGAGACCGACATGCCTTCTTTTCCTTTTGCTAAGATTGCATTGGATATTCCCGGACCTTATCCGAGGACTTTGTCAGGCAATCAATACATAGTCACGTTCATCGACATGTATAGTGGTTGGCCTGTGGCTTTCGCTGTGCCTAATAAAAAGGCAGAGACAGTGGTGCATCTCTTAATTGAGGAAATATGTCCGAGATTTGGGTCACCATTGCAGTTACTTACGGATAACGGACCGGAGAACGTCAATGGGATCATGAAAAGGGCGTTAGAAGAGCTTAATGTTGATCACGTGACCACCTCATTTTACCACCCGCAAAGTAACGGGAAAATAGAAAGATTCCATAGGACGATGCATGACGTACTAGCAAAGAAAATAGGGGACAATGACCGTTCGTGGGACATGTACTTGAACCAGATGCTGGCTGCTGTAAGGTTTCATGTCAGCGAAACAACGAAGTACTCCCCCTATTACTTGCTTTATAATAGAGACGTTGTCTTGCCGTTAGACAACATACTGAGGCCGCGTAGAATTCACTACGGGGAAGAGGATCATGAGATCGCTCTGCAGGACATGCATCGGACCTTTATATTAGTCAGAAACAATGTAAAGAGAGCTAGGAAGAAAATGATAGATAGGGCCAACGAGAAAACGAAAGCAGTCGATTTTCAAGTTGGTGATTTAGTTTATTATAAAAATAATAGGAAGAAGGGAAAGGTAGACGTAAGCTGGTCTCCATATTATGTAGTCATAGAGAAGACGGGACCAGTCTCGTATAGGATTAGGAGTCAACTGACAGGGGCAGTAACGAATGCCCATGGGGAACACCTCCGAAAAGCAGAACTGGAGGAATGGGATATCCCCAACGAGCAAGAGGGCTGTAGAAAAACTACCCTGTCAGCACCGGTAGAGGATAGCAGTACCGATAGGGAATCCTCTAGTGGGAGGAAGAAAATTATCCCCAACAGAGCAATCGCCATCAACGGAAATCCCCAAGTCAGGAAAATAGGGTCCCGTTGATGGAACGGAAAATAATAACACGCAGCATGACGGCTGAACGGGCTAAAGAAATTAATGAGATATCGGAGGACGATATATTAGACTTAGTGCCCAGATCGTGCGGTGTTGATTATAATAATAGGGACCAGCCAACCGTAGCTAGGGCTAGCACGAGGGTTGGGAACTCAAGTTATAATCAAGCTGCGGGTCGAGAGCGCGGAACAGGATGTTTGGACTGGGTAAGAAAGTTACTCTGTCGATGTTAGGCAAAATCCTTATCATAGGGAGTTCGGAGTTGCCACCATAATTAGGATCCTGGTGTTCTGGTCGGAATTTTTGTACTATATGCTGCCCACATTTTAAAAAAGTAATTAAAATGTTTAGTCTCATATTTAATTAATTAGTCAATTAATTAAAAGGCCGAGATAGTGGAAAATATTGAACAAATCGACCAATTCGGTAAAACGAGTAAAGTTGCAGCGTATATTTCGCCGTTAAGTGCGGACGATGCACTTATACCGAAGGGAGACCTTGTGCTTTCTTGTGTTGCTATTTTATTTTTTATTATTATTATGTTTTGGTTATTATTTTTTTAATTTTTTTTTTATTTTTGTTGTTGTATGGAATCCATCGAGAAAAAAAAATTGTGATATTAAAAACATTATTGGAAATATCGATGGACCGATAGACGATTGAAAAAAAAAATGGTTAATGGAGGGGTGTTATGTAATGGATGGATGGAACCATCCGATACATAACTGAAAAGAAAAAACTTCTTTAATAAAAGATTTAAAAGAGTGGGCATCGAATAATCGATTGTCCACCAGTCGAAAAGAGAAAGTGCTTACGTCGTAAACAGAGAAATCGGACGACGATTTTTTTGTTTACAAAACAAAGAAACGTGACATTCCTCGTAAGCTCTGGAAGTAGAGATATTGGCATGAGTGATAAATTCACGTGTCGGTCAGCTAAAGATAAATCGGACGATCGTTCGAGGTCAAGAGGCGGCAAAGAAATTGTCAAAACGTGACTAAAGAACGCGTGTTCTATTATCGATCAGCTGATTGACAGATCGCGTGGATTGGAAAAAACCAAGCGACAGAAATACCAATATAAGTGGTGATGTTTGGAATCTAACCAGAAGAAGCAGACAGGAAGCAGAGAAGAGAAAGAGAAGAAGCAGAGGAGAGAAGAAGAAGAAGAGGAAACCTGCGACTGTCGAGAGTAAAGCGTTTCCCTACACCCCTCTCCATCACTGAAATGAACAATAAGTCACACTGTTAAAGTTTGAACTTTTGACAATCTCTGTGTAAAACGAAAAATATAATTTGAAAACAAAATATATTTTGAAATATTTTGAAATATATTTATGAAAAGCCAGTGTGTCTTACGTCTTGATTTGTTGTGCTGAGTTACGTCTAACCTTTGTATGCATGTTAATTCTTTGTGCGTCGGGAACACTGTTATGACAAGCAATGACAGCTACAGAGAGAAAATGCACAGTCAAGGGGGAAATAACTCTGTCGTCTTAGCCGTTACTATAACAACCAGAAATGAAACAACTAGACGATCCCTAAAAGACGGCTACTGGGTTTTTGTTGCAGCGGGAAACGTACTAATTACGATCATTCCCAGCCTAGAGATCCTGGGCTATATAACATAAGCTTCCAGATAGTTGCATTTATTTCTTTATGTCCAAACAAAAAATACGGAAGTTTACTAAACGAAATATAACAAACCATATTTTTTTTACCAACTATATTATTTATACAGATTGTTTTTATTAATATTACGTATTTTTTTCATATTTCTGTCAATAAAATTTAATTATATCTCTTTTTTTTCGGAACAAATCGTAATAAAAACACGCGATTATTTGGAAGCTAAACTTTTCAATATACACATGTATATAAAAGGCGTCGGTTTAAAAGCTCAAACACCTACACAAGTACACAAAATATAACTATAATGGCGTGTGATTAATTCGACTAAATTTAAGAGGTTAGCTCCCAAACATTTGCGTTTTTTATTATGCCGAAATAAAAACACAGAAGTTCATTCAATGAGATAAAAAGAATTTATTTTTTTCAACAATTGTATTTCCGCAACATATTTTATTTTAATAAATATTCTGAACTAAATTGAAGAGGTTGCCTCCCAAATATTTGCGTTCTTTATGTTCTTATGACGAAACAAAAAATATGGAAGTTTATTGAATGAAATAAAACGAACTTATTTTAGACAAACTATTATATTTTAGCAACATATTTCTTATGATAAAATTCGTAATTTTTTTTACATATTTCTTTTAATAGAATTCTGCATTTTTTCTGAACAAATTGTAATAAATAACACGCGATTATTTGGAAGCTAAACTCTTCAATATATAAATATATATGAAATTCGTCGATTTAAAACATCACCAATCTATAAAAGCACACAAAACATAATCATGATGACGTGTAAAATTAATAAATGTTTATATATTTACGCACGCATTCTTTGCTTTTCCTACTTGTATTTTTTGTTTGCGAAAATCTGGCTATACTTATCAATTTGGCCTTTTATTGACCTTTTTTTTAAAGATTTTTCTTTAAATATTTAGTAGAGTATGGCAACCCAATTAGGGTCAACTATTAGACACGTTTACCCTTTTAAAACCTTTAAAACACACATTGAAAAATAATTTAAAAAAAACAAAAAACAAAAGAGTTGGTGGACCTGAACTATGCTACGTCTACCATGTACTTTTATTTTTCAGCTATTTGTAAATTTTACAGACGATTTTCAGCACTGACAGGCTTAAGTTTGGAATTATAACGTCCTACTACTGTGAACATCCTCTTTTTAGCCACTACCATTGTTAATGCTGCCACTAGAATTTACATTTTTCTTTTTCAATTTTTCGCATATTCCTATGGCGCTTATCATACATTACACGCTTAGCTTTCACATTACCAAGATAACTTGGAAAATATTGTATACACCTTACCAAGAGAAAAGAGAAACATTTAACGGCTAGGGTTAGCATTAAAAACTGACGTGGAAAAAAGGGTGTGTTCCATTTATTAGAACGTTATTACAAATTGATCCCGGATTATTATATTCATTAAAAATTCTATCTGATTTTTTTTTAATCTGAAAATTAAGCCTATACTTGACAATATTCGCTGGAAAATTACGACAAAGTAAATAGGAAAAAATTTAAAGCTATGGGAACCATTGTTCACGTCCGCAGACATGTTAGGTGAAAGCACAGATAATTACAGCATATAATCAAATCCTCATGTTAAGAATGGGTTTATATATATTAATGTTGTTATTTCAGCGTGGTACATTCATTTTGCCCACGGCCACCAGTGCTAGCTATTATACTAGGCCGCCAGTGGTTCCCATTCACAACCGTAGTCTAATTGTTTTTTTTTTACAGGTGGTATCGGGGACATAAGTCCACCAGGCAATGGCGGTACACGGGTCCTGCTAGTATATATATATATATATATATATATATGAGAATGTGTGTGTGTGTGTGTGAGGACACTTCTCAACCTATATACTCAACGAATTTTGATCTTCAGAATTGAAATTGGTATATAAGATATTCAGGTGTGGAAGACTTTTAATCGGTTTTCACCCAGAAAAAGGGCTACGAAGGGGTCTAAATTAGCAAATTTGTACGTAAGGGTTATCAGATTGTATGTTTGTCAATTTTTTCACGACTGCACAGTCGAGGAACTTGATAGCTTCCTTATGTTAAGAATATGTAGGTTTGAAAACACATTTAAAGATACTGTCAAGTTAGTCTAATGGTTATCGTACTTGACTCCTTGGCTATAGGTTTTGGTTTCAATTTATTATGAACAAAAATACCATAGGTATTTTTGGTCATAATAAATAAGAAATCTGCATTAATTAAGATATAATATCTATGAAACAGCCCTAAAAATAGTGGATACAAAAATATTGATATCAAATATAAGAAACAAACCACCAACACTATAATAAAATTGAAAATAGAAGAAAAAGAAATAAAATCTGGTATACGGTCCCATACAATCAAATGTTAAAAACAAAACTTAGCAAGAAATTTCTACATCTTATCGAAAAGCACTTTCCCGCAACCAACCCCTTACACAAAAGTTTCAATAAAAATACCCTAAAGTTATCCTACAGCTGCTGCGAAAATTTAGAGATGATAATTAAAGTACATAATAACAAGATATTAAATAAAAACAATGTAAACAACAACAAAATAAACAATAAAAAATGTAGACACCATGACAAAAATAAAATTAACACAAAGACATGTATATAACTAGCAGAAATAATAATAATAATAATAATAATAATAATAATAATAATAATAATAATAAACCAAATCCGGACAACAACAACCATACTAGAAATAAAAATAAAAATACTAATAACGAACAAGATAAATGCAACTGTATTGTATATTGGTTTATATCGGAGGAGATGATATATTAAAACGTGTCATGTGTTGTCTAGTGGATGTGAGATATTGATCTTTTAACAGACAGATAATAAACGTATACATCGTATGTATGTTGTTTAGCCAGGGGGACATGATATTGACGTGTAACCCGAGTCAGTTTGTATCAGACTTATCGCACGGGAATATTTTACCGTTCATATATAAGAAGAATAATATATGCTTCATACCTTTTTTCTTGAAGAGTCTTCTATCTTCCCGCTGCTCTGTGACGAACCATGAAACGATCAGCACCATCCAATTGAGACATCTGTTCTTATTGTGAAACCAAACAACTCTTTATATTTTTTTAATATAAATTTATTACAGTTGTCTCAAATGGTTTTCACAGGATCTGCAGTTCGTCTACATTTTCTATTCTTACAGCCCGCTCCTAGCTGTCTGTCCACCCCTGTCTAGACGTCTGCTCTGGTGGTCAATCCTCAACTCTCTGAATCTCTCCAAAACTAACTACATCACGTGTTCTCTTACATCACCTAATCACGTGTTTCAGACCAACCTAATGTCCACAACTAGTTATTTGTTTATTCAAAACCCCAAAATAATGTTTACATCTAATTTCTATTTTCACATTCCTTTTGCGATTCACACGTCAATCATTTCTTCCCCAATTTAATTATTTATTCTTCTAATCATAATAACTGATCCAGCGACCGTCCGTCGCTCAAATCAATTAATAAGAATGCAATAACAATAATAATAATGTTTTGACCATTGACCCCGCTTGCCACAGTTAACAGATACTACGCTATGATCACAGCCTAAAGGGTCATAATATTACACCTGTAGATACCGCATATTTTGCCCACTTCAAAATAAATGTCTAACCAAAGGTATAGTTTACCAGGCCACAATATTCGCGAAAGAAAACCCGAATAACAGGAAATATTACGTAGATATAACTTCCTTAGATTTCAAAACTCGATATTATGACCACAGAAGTACATTCAACAATAAAAAAACACCGTATGAAAACAAAGCTAGCAAATAAATACTGGGAACTCAAGGAAAGCGGCCGTTCACCGGTAGTCGAATGGAAAATAGTAAGACAAGCAAACACCTGTAGAGACCTAAATGACCCATGTAGATTATGCCTCCATGAAAAATTTGCTATCCTGTACTTTAAAGAACCCCAACATCTATTAAACTGTAGGAGAGAAATAGCGAACAACTGTGTTCACAGGATAAAATTTACTCTAGGAGAGGGATGCGAAATAACTTTAAAACTAACAAAAACAATAGAAAATAAACAATAAAGAAATAAAAAAATAAACATGCATATACATAAAAAATCATAACTTTAAAAAAAACTAACCTAGATTTAAAACAGGTCAAGACACTAGATATCCAGGCTAAATAGGACACACAAAAATAATCAGGTCAACCAGAGGTCAAATGGGCCTTTGTCCTGTAAGTTCATATTCATTGGCTGATAGGAAGGGCGCGGTGGATACTAGAAAGCTGATTGGCTAACTAAAATCTCAATAGAAGGTGCGTATATAAAAACGACAGACAGCCACAAAATTCGTGCATAAGCCTGAAGAATCCTAGAGTGGATGAAACGCGGAATATTCAGTGTAGCTTAATCGCCATATATATTTTATAAATTACTTTATATATATATATATATATATATATATATATATATATATATATATATATATATATATATATATAATTGATCGAGCTTATAAAACTTTAAAGCGGCAACAGACTCTCTCTTCCTTTCTGTCCGGGCCTTATTGATAGCACACCCCGATGTTGGATCACGACTTCGCCATTTGATCTCATGCTAGCATGAATATACACAAGTCAACATGGCTATCTCCATACGTGATACACACACCAGCTCTCTTTCTTTTGCTACAGGACCGTCTTTATTCATTCGTGACAGACGTTTCCACTACTACTGTAGACACAAACATACATTAACTCTTCTCCCTTTCAACAGGCCTGATAACCATCAGCCTCCACACAGAAACTCTTTGGACAACTAACCCGTTTCCTTATTCTACTGACGAAGATAACCAATAAAACCGTAAACTTCTTTTCTTGTCTTCTATTTCTACCTTTTGGTGACTGCGACAAGACGGCGAACATGCAACGGACATTCGTCAACACCTTATTCTACATACAGCAGAACCCCGGGATACGGCATTAAAAATTAGTAACAAAATACAGTACAGTATATAATACACAGGTATATAATGAAATAACATTATCAATTACACCGAAAGGCAGGGTAAATACCGTAACCTGGGACCGGAAAAAATATCGTATTCCACATCGTAACCTGAAAAAACCGTAACCTATGGCCACCGTATCTCGGGGTTCTACTGTAATGGTGACTTCGGAATACTCAGTCTTCAATGGCTTTGCTAATATGTTCGTTTATCTTAGCCTCTTTTAAAAAACACAAAAAATTCAGTACCGTTAATATTTTACTTTACGCCGGAATATCAAAAAGTACAAAAACAAACAAACCCGCAAAAAAAAACCCCGCAAAAAACGAACGTCTTAACAAACAGTTGCAGTAATCACCAAAAAAAAAAAAAAAACACTTTTGCCGAACATTTTAAACTTAAAATAATGAAAAATTTTCAAACAGTCACAAAAAATAACAGAAAAATATTTTGAGGTGAAAACATTTTTACTGAAAATGATAAAATGTTTCAAATGGATACGTTTTGCCGAAAAGAACAAAAAAAAAAAGGAAAGGTATCTTTTCTTCCTCGGGACGTTTTTAACTGAACACCGGCACCAAATATAGACAAACAACAACAACAACAACAATAATAATAATAATAATAATAATGATAATAATAATAATAATAATAATAATAACACCAGCTTAAAAAAGGAATGATATCTCTTCGTCCACGAAAACACGATAATACTGGAATTTCATTTGTTTTCAAGCTGCCTTTTTCTATTACAATCTCCCTGCATAAACGCTCACCTCGGATATTTAAACAAACAAAATATAGGCGAACGCGACGCCATTAAACGTACGTGGTTTAAATATACGTGACAATAAGGCAATCTTCCTGTATAAACTTAACTCCAGAGAATATTTAAAAAGTTAAATGGGTCAACTTGACAACAATGCACGCACGTGCTGTAAATATTCTCTGCGACAAGAAATATTTCCCTCGCAAATATATCTGACACAAAAATCTTTTCACTTAAAAGTAACCATTCTTCTTTTTTTACCGAAAAAATAAATAGCTGTTCACCGTACATTCGAATCAAACACACAAATTCGTTGCTGGCGACTAGCCATTCAAAATAACCCAGTGAAGAAAAACTCGAAACATTTATTTTTTCACAATCTCCATCAGAGGTAATTTCGAAGTAAACTTGTCAAAAAGACAATTCGTAACCGACGTTTAACAACAAGCGACAGCAACTTAATACAAATTCCACTGGAATAGTTCAAATTTAAAGAAATTTTTATGCAATTTTACAAAACAAATTTGAACACTGTCATAGCGACCAGACTTGTTTTGACATAAGCGGATGTTACTAGCAACTATCGAGCATATTCAAAATCCTCACCACTTCGCATTTTCTTATATTCAACTTACATAAAAGAACCTTTCTTTTATTTCGATAAACATTTTTGTTTTTCTTCTGAAAAGCAATCCAAACATGGGGGGGGGGTATTTTAGCAGATGAAACTTTCAGTAAATATAAGCAGGAGGGAATTCACGCGGCTGGAGATTTTGAACACACTTCCTTCCTGGCTTGTCCAATCAGAAGCCAGCTCTCAGTCACGTGACCAAGCTTATAAAACGTAAAACCGACACACACACACACACACATTCTCTCTCTCTCTTCTCTCTCTCTCTCTCTCTCTCTCTCTCTCTCTGTCTTCCCGACTCATGGTGGCAGCACACCTCTGTTGGAGCGCGACTTGGTCCGGGCTCTTTGGCTTCGGCTAGCATGAATACAAACAAGCCAACATGGCTATCTTCATATGCGGTACACACATGTACTCTCTTTTTACCACAGCACTGTCTAATCTTTGGCCTCCGTCTATACATAGACGCACGCTCCGACTGCTAACATCAACATGCATCTACTGAACACTTTTCAACAGGCTTGTCTAATCTTTAATCTACGTTTCAACACCGGAACACTTTAAACGACTAACATTTTTTCTATACAACCCGTTTCCTTATTCTCACTAACGAATATAATCAATGAAGCCGTTTATTAAATGTTAGAATGAGACTTCTTTTCTCGACTTCATTTCAACAGCTATTTGAGAAATAAAAAAACAAAATGCAGTCAACTAGTGTTATGCAACATTCATGGTTTCTGCGCGTTTAAACCCTCTCGACTGCTCACTATTGTGCCCGCATTTGAAATTTTTAGGTTAAATTTCCCTGAATTCTCGTGGCAATTCTTAGTGGCTGAAGGTAAGGTTTAGTATATTGAGTCAAAGGTTACTTTGTAGCTAGGTTCGAATCTCACGATCAGTAGGAATTGTCACTTCTTGCACCGATGATTGCAAAAGCATGAACCATTAGTGTCTGTAAAAATAAGTAAAAAATAATTATATATATATATATATATATATATATATATATATATATATATATATATATATATATATGGAGTAGCCCATAAGTCACTTTACAGTTTGAAAATCAAATAACTTTTTCTTAAATGATTGTATTTTATTAATTCTTTTTTTATTACACAGTTTATAGTGTGGAAATTTGTTCTTAAATTACGAAAGATAATTCTTTTAAGTAGCCTTCATTCTCGGCTTTGCAAAGTCGAGCTCTTTCTAAGCTATTCTTTATGACAGTTCTTTGCATCGGAAGTTGCAAGGAAAGAATTTCCTGCGTATGTTTGCCTTTAGTTCTTGGATGCTTCGAGGCAAGACAAAGTTCATGCAAATAATTGCATGAACTTTGTCTTTAAGATATCCCCAAAGCCAAAAGTCTAGTCCTGTCAAATTAGATGAACGTGGAGGACATTCAAAATCGAAATTTCAAGACATTTTTCGATCTTGAAACATCACAGTTAACAACTGCATTGTTGCTCTAGCTGTATGTGCATTTGCTCCATTTTGTTTGTCACCAATACCCTGGATTGTGTACTAACTGAGGTTGAACAAATACAATAGCATATCTTTTAAGAGGATATTGAACATTGAAATGGCGCATATAAGATCTTTACATTGCAAAAATTGACCGTCCATTTTCGAAGTGAAATTCAATTATCCTCACTCGTTATTCTGTTATAAACTTATCTATAAAAAAAACATTTTCAAAGATTCTATTTTATAATTCTGTAAAGAGAAATTAAAATATATTAATAGAAAAAAGTTATTGAATTTTTAAAATGTAAACTGACTTATGGGCGACCCCATATATATATATATATATATATATATATATATATATATATATATATATATATATATATATATATATAAGATTGTCGCTCCCTGAGCGTTTTATTATAAGAAAAGAGTTATTGGCCCTTTGTTTACATTTTTTCGCCCGCATTTTAGGACGTATTACTTTTTTTTTTTTTAAATATTATTTATTAGATATATATATATATATATATATATATATATATATATATATAT
>NC_136483.1:28959331-29006831 GCF_053919585.1 Euprymna scolopes | reverse complement strand
ATATATATATATATAAACTAAGATGTTTAGATTAGATCTGTTTATGTGTGTTCACTATTGAAATGCTAATAGTTACATTTAGAAAAGTATATGCATAAAATGCACCATAGTAATCAAATGCTATCGATTTATCATAAATGTGATCAATGTTCCTTTCTCTTTTTTTCTTGCTTCATGATTGCAGACTATTAAAGACATGGCATTAATTCACGTCATTGTCTGAGGTGAACATAAATCAAAGCTAATATTATCGTTGTCAGACAGAACCTGATATATAGTATAGAAACAATTAGAGAAAAAAAAACAAGTATACTTTTTCTTGGTTACGAAACAGGACAGAAAGTTCTCAAGTGACAGAGCGTAAACAAATTATTCACAAATTTACGAGAAAGAAAGTTTATGTGATAAAGAGAAAGTTTATCTCTAGGAGAAGAGTGTGAAGGTTGAATAAAGAAAACGTGAAATGTTAGTTTAGAGGCATAAGGAATATTTGGCTACCAGATTCACTTCAGCAAGTGTGGAAGAACAGTGGAGAGTGTTGAAGGATACACTGTTGGAGGCAACAAACCAAAGTTGTGGTGGACGAAAGAGAAGGTAACGTGGTGATGGAATAAGGAAATTAACAACTGTATCAAAGAAAATTGGAAGCGGTGGAGTGAGTAGAGAAATAGTTTAATGGATAGAGATATATGCGGTAGCAGAGTGAACAGTAACTCAATTTACAAAGTTAAGAATGAGACTGAGCAAGCTAGATTTGTAGATATAATATAAAGTTATGACCAAAAGAATGAAGTGTTCGGGAGAGTTAAACAGATGACTAAGATGGATATGGATATTGTTGAAGAGAAGCGCATTCAGAATGCCAATGAAATGTTAGCAACAACTGAACAGAGCAAGAAAGATGCTAAGAAATGATATCATGAGAGATGGTTGAATTATGAGTTTTCGTGGGACTGAAATAATCTCAAAATTGTAGAAGCAGTCTTGCTATAATAATTGTGATAGAAATTGTACGAGAAGTAGTAAGTAGGATTAAAAAAGATAAGTCTACACAACCTACAGGCTGTGTCGCAAAAATGTTGAAAGCTGTAGATAATACACGTATTAAGATGATCAAAGGCTTAAGAAATTACATCACAAAAGATGGCAACTGATGTTACGCAGGAATAATACACATTCTCGTTCATTTTTTTTAAAGAAAAATGCTTGAATTATCATTTCAATCTCCTTTTCACAAAGTGTTTTCTATCTTGATTTCGTATTTTCAAAAGGCCACTTACGCGATTGTCAGTCGACTTCAATTAATACACTTTTTTCTTTTTGGCACATTTCATTTCATAGCAACCAACGCAGTAATTCCATCACAAGTGCAATAGCACAAAAGAACGGTGCATTGTAATAAACAACATAAGCATTGACTAGAAAATATCGATTGCACGAGTGTTTTAGTGTTTTTATTTCTCTTCTAATAGTTTACATTTCATTCATCCATAGGAATATGTAAATAAATAAATGAGGACTGATAAATTGTGTTATAAGTGAATTTTTTACTTATTATTACACGATCGTTATTCAAGTTCGTTAAATATCATATATATATATATATATATATATATATATATATATATATATATATATATATATATATATATATATATATGATTGTTGAGCTGGATTAAATCCGACGATATGAAATAAAACTGAGGTGAAAGGACCTGAATACTCAACGACCATCCTTCTTGAAAAAGCCCGCATGAATCGGGCGAAACGTTGAGTATTCAGGCCCTTTCACCTCCATTATATATATATATATATATATATATATATATATATATATATATATATATATATATATATATATTCTAAAGAAACTTTGAATAAAAAAATGCAAAAATAAAAATAAAGAATTCAGTTTAAATTCCTAGAAGGAAAAAATATTAACTTTAACCTATCGCAGACTAAGCATCTACATAATCCGACTTCTGAAATGTTTTTAATGACAAAAGAGAATTCATTTATATAAGGATGGAAAAAAAGGCTTAACTAAAATTGTTAAAGAGAAATAGACCCAGCACTTACATAAGCCGATTTCAAAAAAGTCCTCAATTTTAAAATAGAATTTAACTTCATAAGGTTGAAAAGATAAAACCTTAACTAAAATTTTGTAAATAGAAAACGGGGATCATCAGCTGCTTACGATGTAGCTGTTTCGGAGATTTAACAACATGACAGCTATATATATATATGTGTGTGTGTGTGTGTGTGTGTGTGTGTGTGTGTGTGTGTGTGTGTGTGTGTGTGTGTGCTAAAAAATGAACTAAATAGACAATATACAAAACAGACCAGAAAGCAGTTGGGGATGCAAAATGAGATGCTTTTTTCAGGACCTACTCCAATCCACCGTACATACATATACATCTCAAGATGAAGACCGAAGGAACGGCCGAAATGTTTTTCTTTTGGATTTTTTTAATTTCTACACGTCAATAAATAAGACATAACTAGAGGAAGATATAAACATTTATACATTTTTCAAATTAAGTCATATATACATATATATATATATGCGTATGTTTCGTGGCTCTCGACCCTACAACTAAAAGATGACGCAGACAAGAAAAAGATGAATGACAATGGCAAAGAAGAGATGACAAACACAAAAGATACCGTCATGAACGAATATACATCCGTCCAGGTTTATTAAAAACAAAAACTAAAGGAAGCCGAAGGTCTTAGTTTTGCACCTATGTAACCAATAATGTTTGTATAATAAGCATACTATATACCTGCTCTATCCTCCATTGAGCACTCTTTAATAATCACATGGATTTTTTTTTTTTACACAGTGATCACCACTTATCAAGGCCCGGAAGCCACTCAGGGATAAGGGTTATTGCAAGTACATTTCAGTGGATTTACATCTAGGAAATCAATTTATACAACCATTATATATATATATATATATATATATATATATATATATATATATATAGGGAGAGAGAGAGAGAGAGGGGGGAAGAGAGGGAGAGAGAGAGGAGAAGAGAGACGAAATAAGGAAAAGGAGAGAGAGAGAGAGAGAGAGAGAGAGAGCGGAAGGAACAGGGACAGATATGGTCAGGGGAAACAATAGCAGATCTAAAGAGTTCAAGAAATATGTAGATTTATTAGTAAATTACCATCTGTCTCTTTTCGCGTATGCAATAACCCATTATGTCAAATTATATATAGCATGTATGAAGCATTTAAATGTGTACTGAGAATGTTATGAATTATTTTATCTGTTTTTATTGCATATTCATCTCTCGGCTTATTTAATATTGAAACCTAATATCTCTTGTAAATGATTCATTCAAGCCTGAAGGCAGAACATCGATCCTTTATACCTTTCCATAGTTTGACTTTATAACAATGAAGCAACTGACGACTCCGGAAGAGTTTTATATATATATATATATATATATATATATATATATATATATATATATATATATATATATATATATATATATATACTAGCAGCCCCCCCCCCGATATTACCCGGTTGCAAGGCAGAAATATGATATTATACATTATGCATATTTCGTATTAAAGAGCATATCTGAGAAAATTTACCACATCCTGTCTGCTCATCCTTCGGCTAACATCCACATTTGTGGTGAATTCAATGTCCACAATGTGGAATAGTTGACCCACTCGAAAAAAAACTATTAGCCAGCTATGGTTCTCCCCAGAATGTGCTGCTGCCATCACACACAGAAATCACCTTTTCCATAGCTATCAACGTAATAGATGTACTGTGACTAGAGCTGCTTTCAGGACTGTAAAAGAGTAATAAAAAATGCAAGAGAGCTATATGCTCAGTCCGTTAAATCCAAAGTAGCTGAGCAGCGGCTTGGTTCCCACTAGTTTTGGCAAATAGCAAACAAGATCCTGAACAGAAGCGATGGACCTGAGGTCATCTCGTCAGCATCAGACATGGCCAATCTATTTGCCAAGAACTTTGTAGCTAATTTTACCCTATATAACGAAGGCCATCAACTCCCCATATTTCCTCCTATAACAGACAACACGCTATGCAACATACAAATATCTGTGCATGAGGTCGCTAAGCTAATCAAGAACCTTGATTCAAGTAAAGCAAATGGCCCTGACGGCCTTCCAATTACAGTGCTGAAAAAGCTGCAACCAGAACTTGCCCCCATACTTACAAAACTCTTTAAGCGCTGCCTTAAAGAGAAATGCTTCCCAACACCCTGGAAAACCTCATCAGTATGACCTGTATTTAAGAATTCAGGTGATAATTCGCCTCCCTCTCAGTACAGACCAATAAAGTCTCCTGTGAGTCATGAGTAAGTTGCTGGAATCCATATTAAATAGAGAAGTAGTCAACCACCTCAACAGAAATAACCTTCTTAGTGACATGCAATATGGTTTCCGTTCTGCCAGATCTACACCAGATGTGCTAACGGTTATATCTCATAGGATTAGTGAATCTCTTGACAAAGGCTTCCTTTCTAGGACAAATGCTCTTGACATATAAAAAGCCTTTGATAAAGTATCGCATAAGGGCCTACTTCACAAGATTTCCAGCTACGGTATAACTGGAAATGTTTTCTCAATTATTAAATCATTTTTCTCTGATAGGCTCATAAGAATAGTGGTTGATGGGCAGAAATCAGAGGCCCACAGTATTAATGCTGGAGTTCCTTAGGGGCCCATCTCTCTTCCTGATCTACATCAATGATCTCCCAAAACACATACTTAAATCATTCGTTGACATCTATGCTGATGACACAACCATCTATGACAACACATCAAAGGCTGTAAATTACAAAGTTCTCTCTGATTCTCTCTCCTCTGTTCTCGAGCGCATGGTACAGTGGAGGAAGAGGTGGCTGGTTACTTTTAATGCATCTAAAACCAAGCTCCTATCTTTACATCATCAACGCTCTGATCCCCATCTGGCATCAATTGAAATGGATGGCTCTCGACTAGGGGAAGCTCTATGTTTTGATAAGCTTCTGGGTTTGACCTTTACTCCTGATCTGAAATGGAACACATACATCAAGTCTATTGCTAAGGTCGCTGGAAAAATGGTAGGATCCTTCTACCGCTCCAGAAGATATCTCACTGCTGATGCAATTCTTTATCTATATAAAAGCCAAGTACGTCCAAGGATGGAGTACTGCTGGCACATCTGGGCAGGAGCTGCTAAAAACAGCCTATCCTGCCTTGTCAGAGTACAAAATAGGTTTCGTGGCTTAGTGGGGGATGCCCTTTTCTCTTCCCTGCAACCTATCTCCCACAGGAGAGACGTTGCGAGTCTGTCTTTATTTTATCGTTACTTCCATGGCAAGTGGTTGTCTGCGTTCCAATCTCTGGTTCCCCCTCTCCAATCTTTCACAAGGAGCACCCGTCTAGCTGAAACCACTGTCAAAACATTTCCCCACTCTTTATTTGTGCCAAAACCAAAACGTAGATTCCCAGAACAAAGCTTCTTTCTTCAGAAGTGCACGCCTATGGAACTCTGTTCCGTCTGCCTGTTTCCCACCTGACTACAACCTGAATGCCTTCAAATCCAACATAAACAAATTCCTGATGAACCGCCCCCCTAAGTAAGACACTTTATCAAATCTCAACACTAACATACTGTACACGCAATAACCCTTATCCCCGAGTGGCTTCCGGGCCTTGATAAGTGGTGACCACCTTGTAAAAAAAAAATGCAGATTTCATATTTATTATTATATAACCAATATAATATTATATTGTACCCAATTTATTGTAATCATTACAAAAGTTAATTAGCTAGAATCAAAACCAAAACATTTAGCACTCTTTCCTTAGTCATTATTGTCTAAGCTTTCGTCAGATGGATAACGAAACGTTGAAATTTAACCAACTTTAATGTATAAATGTACATTTTTGCATGTGCAGAAGAGCACCTTGAGTCGATTTACGCCTGCCAAATTCCAATTGTTTTCAATTTTTTCCCCTTGCAGTAATTTTTACTGGCTAAAAACCAAATTCACTTTGTTTCACGGGTCCAAATACCCTATGTATCAAGTTTCAAGTCTGTACACAAAAAATTGATAGAGCCGTTTGTTAGAGACCGTTCCTAAGACAGACAAATATGATCACTTACACACACACACACACACACACACACACACACATATATATATATATATATATATATATATATATATATATATATATATATATATATATATATTGTTTTAACAAAAACCAAGGCTTCAAAGAATGGATTGATAGCAAGAAATATTGTATTTCATCGTTAGTTACAATTGTTTCAAGACCATTCTGACAAATTCAAACATTATCTGGTTTGAAAATTTTCACAAGAACAGCCTTTCTTCAGACTTATTGAATAAAAAACAGTTTAACAATAAAACATTATGGAAAACATTTCCCTTATAAGGAAAATAAAACAAGCGAAACTATTTTACCTCTATCTCAACCTTGCAAAGTATTTTTTAAAAACATATATATATATATATATATATATATATATATATATATATATATATATATATATATATATATATATGCTCGCGCGTGTGTGTGTATGTGTGTGTGTGATATGTCATGAATTGTATTGTGTATGGAGGAACAGGCGTGTTTTCAGATATATCCACTTCTTTAAGGATACTGAGGGGAATATGTACTATAACTCTAAATTAAGAACAATTTAAAAATATAATTAAAAAGAAAATATTAAAATACAGAGTGTGTGTTTTTACTATTAACATTGCCAGCAAAAAGATTAAAAACTCAACTCAAAATACAATCACGACTATGGCAAAAGTTATTGCAAAATAAAAGATGAGAAGAAAAGAAAGACAAACTAACTATACATACTGCAGCGGCCATGATAACTACTGTTACAACATATTATGCACAGCGAATATTTTTGTAAAAATAAATGGTCTCATTTCATATGTGCCCGTTCGTAAACACTAGCCTTCCGAATTGATTAAATCCAAGTTCCTTAATTAGACCTGACGTGCGTGAAACTAAAACAAAATCTTGTCAAATACACAACCACATCTTTATACGGTTCACAGATTTGTTGAGGCTATATCTCCTAAAACTATTTCTCAATCAGCCGATCTTAAATTACACCCAACCCTCTTTCCTTACTTTGAGGGAGGGGAGAGATAAGCGAGAGTTCCAAATATGCATATGACTCGAATGCTCATTGCTGGATTTTTATTCAAATTTCGTCATCTTCTCTGCCCTCTCTAATTTTACAACATATTTTAATGAGTTAATGAATTGGCTAATAACATTACTGATTGATCGATAAGATATTGATTGATTAATAAAAATGATTGATTGGCTGCTAAAGATTGTTTAGTGTCTAAATAAATATCCATTAGTAAACGAAGGTAATTTTTTACAAATAAAAATGATCTATTAAATAATAGTTAGCTCCTATTTACTTTACCTCCCCAAGAGGGCAGATTTAGACACCAAGGTCGTTTTTTTAATGTGGAGAAAGGAATAAAAATTTTAAAAATTATCTCAGTCGTGAAGGATTTCTCCTCCACTAACTAGGACAAAAAATTGAAGTGCAGTATCAGAACAGATACTACGCTTTGATCTTGGCCTGAAGATCAAAAAATCTCTTAAATAATAGTTAATTAATAGAAAGTATTGATTGGTAAATACGTATTTACTAATTGTAAAATTGAAATTTTTTATTAATTATTAAGTATATTTGGCTTGTTCTTATTAAATAATTTTGTTTAGTCAATTAAAATGCCTTATTTACACTTTGTAGTTATGACGGGGGTACTTGAGGAGAGAGTAATCAAATAAGGGCAGTCGTATTGCTTTAATGCTAGTGAAATATATAGGAAATAAGGATAAACAAAAAACATATTAAACAAGCTAAGGGTTTTGTATATATTCAAACAATTTTTATGCAAACCTTTATATATATAATCTTGGAAGGAAATAGGAAAATGGGAATTCACCCAAGAACATTCCAATTTAAATTTGATACAGCCCCATGAAATAAAACTTGTAACAAAGACGGTATTTTTCACATATGCCATAAAAACAAACGTACAGGTATAAACAATAGCAAACATAACATACTGATACACTAAATCTATTGAAAAGAAAACAAGAAAATTAAACTATCAATGTACTACACTCTATTTAAAACGTTTAAGTGAATAATAAATGCAATAACAGCATAGAGTCAACATTAAAAATGAAAATGCATAAATAGGTGCAGATTAAATTACACGTTTTCTCCCGTAAATTTATAGACCAAAATCATAAAACGTCCTATATAGTTTAGAAAGGCACAGAGAATTAATGGTGTACATTTGTAATAGTATTTTGTAGAAAGTAAAAATAACATAAAAACTACTTCTTTTTTTTTATAGAACCGTGATTATACATTTTTATAACTGTTGGAGAAGCTATGCAAAAAATAAGATTATTTAAGAAATAATAAATTGAGATTTTTCCAATAAAAACAAAGTCACATACCGAGTAAAAATGGTTTTCATTAAAACTAACATCTGTTTCTTCGTAGTTATACAATCAGAGAAGAATATAAGAAAAACGAATATTTTTGTGAAAATGTCAAAAACAAAGTCTTTTTCTTTCTGTAGATTCGTCTATGAGATTCAGATATTGGGATTATCAATGTTTTGATTGCGTGATTGTGACGAAACAGCCGGAACTATCTAATAATGTTTTTTTGTTTTTTTTCATACAGAGGTGATTGTAAAGAAACATTATATTATCGATTATATAAAAGTGGTTGTCTGTTCGTGTGTCCGTTAAAAGTTCTAAACTACATAATATAGATGCTTGTGTTATGTGGATTAGTCGGACTATTACTCTCATCTTGGGTTTTATTACCACAACGTTTCGATCGCTGCAACCTGCGACCTTCTTCGGGTATTGAGAACATACTTCTTTTCCTACTAGGGAAAAAGAGAGTTCGTAGATCACGAAGAAGACTCAATCATCAGGGGTCACTACGATATTTATTAAAAGCTTTCCTATGGCTTAACTTTTCGAGATATCTATACTAATTTTTAATATTAGTGAAAAAAGTGTTTTACGGAACAGAGGATCGATACCCATGCGTATTTTTTAAAACCTTAGTTATGATCTACGGAGCCAGCCTAAAACAAACGGTTCGAATTCTTGTAATGCAGAGCCAATGCTCTTTTTCCTTAGTAGGAAAAGAAGCATGTTTTCAATACCCCACAACAGCGGAGTTACTATCTTTCAAAGCATATCTGAGAAAATTGACCAAGTCCTTTCTACTTATCCTTCAGCTAACATTCATATATGTGGAGACTTCAATGTTCACAACGTCGAATGGTTGACCCACTCAAACAAGACCGATGATGAGGGGAGGTTCTGTCATGATTTCTCCATTGCCTATGACCTCACTCAGATTGTTCAGGAACCTACCCGTGTGCCCGATAATGACGGCCAGTATGCGAGCCTACTAGACCTTTTTCTCACAACTTGCCCTGAACTATGTTCAGTTTCTGTTCTGTCGCCTCTTGGATCTTCCGACCACTCTGTTGTATCAATCAAGATAAAAATGAATTGTAATAAGTCCCCAGACGTACCTCTTCATCGTACAGCATATCGATACACTAAGGCTGACTGGGATAGCTTCCGTACATTTATATCTGATCTACCTCTGCATTCCATGTTTAAAAAGGATGTGTCCTCTATAGTATTAGACCTAACTGAATGGTTAATTGTAGGTATTGACCATTTCATACCCTCTAAAAAGTTTCAGCAAAAACCTAACAGCCAGCCATGGTTCTCTCCAGAATGTGCTGCTGCCATTGCGCACAGAAATCACTTTTTCCACTGCTTCAAACGTAATAGATGTATGGAAACTAAAGCCGTTTTCAGGACTGCCAGCAACCATTGTAAGAAAGTAATAAGGAACGCAAGAGCGTTGTATGCTCAATCTGTTAAGTCCAAAGTAGCTGAGCAGCGGCTTGGTTCCCACCAGTTTTGGCAAATAGCAAACAGAATCCTGAACAGAAGCGTGTGCTCCATCCCAACTATTATCAATGGACCTGAGGTAATCTCGTCAGCATCAGACAAAGCCAAACTCTTTGTCAAGAACTTTGCAGCTAATTCTACCCTTTGCGACCAAGACCGCCAACCCCCAATATTTCCTCCTGTATCAGAAAACACGCTATGTGATATACGTATATCTGTATGTGATGTTGCGAAGCTAATCAAAAACCTTGATTCGAGTAAAGCAACTGGCCCTGACGGTATTCCAATTATAGTACTCAAAAAACTTCAACCTGAATTAGCGCCCATACTTACAAAACTGTTTAAACGTTGTCTTAAGGAGAATAGTTTCCCATCTCCGTGGAAAATCTCATCAGTATGCCCTGTATTTAAGAATTTAGGTGATCGCTCATCCCCCTCTCAGTACAGGCCAATAAGTCTCCTGTGCGTCATGAGTAAGTTGCTAGAATCTGTGTTAAATACAGAAGTAATCAAACATCTCAACAAAAATAACCTTCTTAGTGACACTCAATATGGTTTCCGTTCTGCTAGATCTACAGCAGATGTCCTTACAGTTATATCGCATAGGATTAGCAAATCTCTCGACGGTGGCAATCTTTCTAGGGCAATTGCTCTTGACATATCTAAAGCCTTTGATAGGGTATGGCATAAAGGTTTACTTCATAAGATCGCTAGCTATGGTATAGCTGGAAAAGTCTTCTCAATTATTAAATCATTTCTTTCTGATAGGTTCATAAGAGTAGTAGTTGAGGGGCAAAAATCAGAAGCTCACAGTATTAATGCCGGTGTCCCTCAGGGATCCATCCTGGGCCCAACTCTTTTCCTGATCTACATTAATGATCTTCCAAATCATATCCTTACATCATTTGTAGACATTTATGCTGACGACACTACCATTTATGGTAGCACATCTAAGACAGTAAATGACCAAGTTCTCTCCAATTCTCTCTCCTCTGATCTTGAGCACGTAGTACAATGGGGAAAGGAGTGGCTGGTTACTTTTAATGCATCTAAAACCAAGCTTCTCTCTTTACATCATCAACATTCTAATTCACATTTGTCATCAATTGAAATGAATGGCTCTCGTCTTCAGGAGGCCTCAAGTTTTGACAAGCTTCTGGGCTTGACCATTACTCCTGATCTTAAATGGAACACGTATATCAAATCTGTTGCCAAGGCCGCTGGAAAAATGGTGGGATCTTTCTATCGATCCAGTAGATATCTCACTGCTGATGCTATTCTCTACCTATATAAGAGCCAGGTACGTCCAAGGATGGAATACTGTTGCCACATCTGGGCAGGAGCTGCTAGAAAGGACTTGTCCTGCCTTGATAGAGTTCAAAATAGACTTCGTAGCCTCGTAGGAGATGTCCTTTTCTCCTCCTTGCAACCTCTATCTCACAGAAGAGATGTTGCGAGTTTGTCTCTGATGTATCGTTATTTTCATGGAAAGTGTTCAACTGAGCTTCAATCTATGGTCCCCCCTCGCCAAACTTTCACAAGAAACACTCGTCTAGCTGTAAACACTATCAATAATTTCCCCCACTCTTTATCTGTGCCTAAACCTAAACGTAGATTCCATGAACAAAGCTTCTTTCTTAGAACTGCACGCCTGTGGAATTGTCTTCCGTTTTCCTGCTTTCCGGCTGACTACAATATGGTTGTGTTCAAGTCTAAAGTAAATAAGTTCTTGATGAGCCGTTCCATATAAGTTATTAAATTTACCAAATTTTCATTACTAATGATTACTATATTGACCAATTTCTACTGTACACTCTTTAACCCTTATCCTTGAGTGGCCTCTGGGCCTTGATAATGTGGTGACGCCTTTGTAAAAAAAAAAAAAAAAAAAAAAAAAAAAAAAAATACCCGAAGAAGGTCGCAGGTTGCAGCGACCGAAACGTTGTGCCAATAGCACCAAAGATTAGAATAATAGTCCGATTAATCAACATAACAAAAGCATTTACATCTCATCTAAAAAATTCAGAATTATATAATATAGATATTTTTCATTTTGCAATATACATTTTGGGCGGAGGATCAACAAAAAGAAAATTAATCAGATAGGGGGGAATTGTCATGTAAAGCGATTTTTGCCATCAACTCTTGGTGTGAAATGGTACTTGTGATAGAAAGAGAGGGGCGATAGAGAGAAATGAAGGAAAGATGAAGAGTGGGAGATGAGTAAGAGTACAAGAAAGAGGGGAAGAGAAAGGAGGATAGATAAAGAAAAGTTTTAAAATGAAAATGTTACACATGCTTTTTAATATTAATTCTATTTTATTCACGAGCAATCCAAGCAACGCGGGGTAACCATGCTAGTTATTTTATCAAAATTTATGATTTATTAATAGAAATTATTAATTGGTTAATAAATGATATTAAGTGATTCATAATGTTTCTTGTGTCTTATAAATGCAAAATGTCGCTGTGATATTACTTTTGACTAGTTAACTTTAACAGATGTGCTTTAGAACGGAACAGGACATAAAATTTTATTCAAGGTCAGAGAAATGGATACTGCCAGGTATCCACTGGGCATTGGGATGATGTATTGCCCATTTACAGCAACCTGTTACGTCTCGAGGCAATGATAACTGCTCTTAGATAGCTTGAATTTCACATTAAGAAGATGAAGCGTCTTAATGCACATAAATTCACATCAATCAAACAACAGACAGATATTTAACGATTACTGTTTAATTCTATCCAGGAAAAGGAGAATGGACGCATACTTCAATTGTAATTGATGTGGATCGTGGAATTGGCGATCTGTCTTTAAATATCATCCAGGCTTTTTTTTTTACGTTTACTAATACCTAAGGTAAACGTATGACACTGCGAACCCATACTTAATTCTATGAATGAAATAGCAATTGAAATTCATCCTAAACTATTTATTCTTAGAATAGAAATTGAAGCAAGTAAACCTAGAAAGCGCACCAGTAAATCATTACTAATAATTATATCAGTTGAATATGTAATGCTTCCAGGCAGTGCTAAATGCACATAAGAAACGATAATTCATACAATTATATATCATATCATTATTATATTATATTATTACATAATTATGAAAATCAGATACTCTCAAGATCGAACATGTGAAGGTTGTTAACATCCATAATGAAAATAATCCTAACGATCTGACAGAATTCAAACACTGCACACCATGTGATCAGTTTACGCCAGAATTTTAAGCATCATAGCCTTCATAATCCTTTTTCTAGCATATAAAATTATTTAATAGAATTCTTATTAACAGACCTGTACAGCATTGCATCTGTTGAATTGAAATATGATGATGATTGGTAAATGAACAATAAAATTTTATAATCTTATGTTACTGAACTTTTGATAATTCGTATTATTTGAATTATTCAATGTAGTAAGAATAATACTCAAGATGAGAACAGTAGACCGAATAATACGAATTTACAATCTAAAATTATACATATAATCAATATAGAATTACAATCTATTTAATTGAATACATTCTCAGTCCGTTCTGTTAATAGTATCAAATATGGAAAGTTCACCGTTTGATCACATTGGAATAACAGTAGATACGATTAAATAATAATTTCTCTATTTCTTATAAATACTGATTTTTGCAAATGGCTGTCGAAATAGAATGTCTAGGTATTCACATATTTTGCATCATTTAAAATTTGTTCATGCTTTCTATAGTAATTTCTTACTTTATTTCTTACTTTTATTAATGTCTTAGTAAGCATCAACTGTTTCAATTCAGGGGAAAACGCTACAAACCATACGGAAAAAAGAAAAAGTGAGATCGAAGAGAGAAAGAGAGTGGAGTGTTGAAGTCCTCCTGTATACAGCATACAATTAAAAGAAAAGATAAGAAAGGGCGTTCCTTAATATAACGGAAATCTTACTTATTATTTAATGCTAGCAATACCTATGTGTTGGCGTTGCCCGGAGAAAATAACTAATCCATGAAGCAAGAAATAATTATCTAAATATCCCTTTCAAAAAGATTATTATCCTAAACAACAGCAAAAAACGCATCTTTATTTTTCAAATAATAAAAAAAATTAAAAAACAAAGAAAAAATTGTCTAATCACGACTCCCTCCTAAATATAAGAAACTAGAAACTGTAATCCAAACAGAGTTTAATAAAAGTACAAATTAATTTTGTGGAATTTAGAACGGGCGTTTTTGGTCATGAGAGATCAATAGAGAACAATCTAAGAAAGCAGGATTTATATTTATACAGCATTTAGATGCATAAGATGAATAATATCAAATTCCATTGTGTTTGATAAAATAATAACGTTCATTTGTTTTAACGAAAATAATTTAACGAAAGACACTATTAATGATGTCTCTGTAAACGTCCATTGTTTTAATTCAGAGTAAAGCACAACGAAATATACTGTGGCCTGTATGCGAAAGAACAAAAAAAAGAGGGGGAGATAGAAGGGGGGCTGTAATGCATGCAAATAAAGGAAACGGTAAGAAAGAGAGTGGGCTACACTAGTTTATAGAGAGTTGCACTTGAGTAGACAGAAAGATTTTTGCCACGTCATCAACGTGTTATTGGCATTCTTTGCTCTCTCACAAGTATATTTTGCACTAGAGAAATACCTTGCCCTGGACGAGTATCCCTCTCAAAAAGAACAGTTATATCTTAAATCCATCTATTATATGATCTTGAGTTTTGGAAATGTCTAAAATTTAAGGCTTAAGTTTAAGGGGTTTTAAGAAGAAATTAAAATTCAGGGGATTTTGTTTAATTCATGTCTAATGACTATAAAAAAATTAAATGCAAATCTGATAAATTTGATTTTTCAAATGAAAGGTTGTGCCTATATTATACTCCCTGGACACTCTTTTAAATACTCTAAATCAACTGAAAAGGGAATATTTATTAATTGATGTCTAATCCTATTGTTCAGTTTTTACAAAAATTAGAGGTAACTGAATTTTTATAAATGACTCCCACCCTCCTTTACTTTGAATGAATCAGATTATTAAATATATGGCACAATGAGAAAGCTTTCTTTTTGCAGAGTTGAGGGCTTCCCGGAGAGTTGACCTTGTGCCAGACTTGCCATGTATTTGTTGAGAGGTGCGCAACAACGAGCTGGCGCGGATATCCTGAATATCAAACCTGCCAAAGCAACAGTTTGACTGGCGACGGGTCCGATCTGAAGCTGTTTATGTAATCAGGTGCACAGTGAAAGGTCAAACTTGACTACTGACTGTTCTTAGAATTGAAATACAAAATAATATTTCAGTCGCTTTGTTTTCTTAGCGTATATGCATGTCTTTATCTCTCTCTCTCTCTCTCTCTCTCTCTCTTTCTTCTCTCTTTTCTTATCACTCTCTTCCTCTCTCTTGCAAAGAGAAATATTTTTTTTTTACAGTTGGAGCTGGGACTCTGTCGAACACCGATGTATAGCAGTTTTGGGCTGCGAACACCATTGGCAACACGCGTCAAGTCGAATTAAAAATGCTCCTTTTAACTGAATAGAATAAAAATTATTATATCCTTTTATATATATATATATATATATATATATATATATATATATATATATATATATATATAAATGCCTTTTCACTTATTCTTTATAAGCGTTTAATTCCAGCCCAACTGCTCATGTTATCAACAATGACGCTAAAAACCTACTCGTAATGAAGTTAAGAAGAGAACTACCAGCAGACGTGACCGACGTCAAATTGGCACTGGAGTCGACTCAAATCAACCTTAATCAACACTATTGGAGCCTTGCTGTAATCAACCCTCGTCTATTTATCGTCCATGCGCACATCGTGTTTATTTTCTCCGAGGAACTAATTGCCGTTCCTTGGACGTAACAACAAAGTTCCAAAAACGTCTCTACGTCAAACCCAGTAAATCTCCCCGGCAAACAACCGGATCACAAATATAGGCCACATTTGAATCCCTTATACCCAGCAGTTATGTTCCGTATTCATAATGATCGGTTAATTAGTTTATGACTTAATTCTGTATATACAAATATAAAAACATATGCACATGCCTAACATTGTATGAATTGTGGTATAACAGTACTAACAAATTCAATGTCATTTTTAAAAATAATAGTTTTCTTGATTTTTAAATCGAGCGTAGATAACCATTTTCGGAAATAGTGTTTATCTAGTATGTATAAATATCCTTACTTTGCAATTATTTTTCTTTTCTTCTGAAAAAAAGGACAATTATTGACTAAGAGTTTATGATTGAAGGACAACAAACATAAACATACGTTTTTGACAGGTGTTTATTATTTAGTTTAATTGACTGAAAAGACATCTATTTGAGGTGATTTCAATTTGATTCAAAGTAATTACTAGTGTCGCTGTAAGATACTAAAGCGTGTCAAATTGTTCAGACGTGACAAGACTCACGATTGAAAGTAGTAAAAAAAAACAATGTGTTAAAGTTATAGATGCGGTTACAGCTATATTATACTCAAACAACAGTATACAGCATAAGCACATTAAGGCACTGGTCATCGTTAGATCATGGAATTTAAGCAACGTGGCGCCTGGCCAGTATTAGATGGTTGACCTTAGAGAACATCAGGAGTTTTATGTAAGAGAATTCCTATGACACTCCCTCCTTTGGAAGAAACCGGTTTAACCCACCTTGGATGAATGCCGCTGGCAAGCAACAGTACTTATGTTTCGGATTCTTTTAGATTAATAAATTATACCATTTGAACTATATGGGGTGTTATTCTCATCTTGGTATTTTGACAATGATTTGGTTGATATAATCTCCGCGAGGAGCATTTTTTCGAACTCAGGAAACTTTGTCAAACCTGAGAATTTATACGAAATTCCGAGCCAAACCTTTTAATTAGCTCATAGGGATATATTGTTCTTGTTCCGTCAAACATAGCCGGGACCAGTTAAGAAAGTCGACAAAGAATACAATGAAAAGAGCAAATTTAGCGAAGACTGGATATTCAAAAAAAAAAAAAAAAACGTGAATGGAGAGTGTAAAGTGTATAGGTGATTAAAATACAATTATGTTTTTAAATTTAATAAATTAATATTATAAATATTTTACATCGTTCGTTGTTATCAGTTCATCCTAAGTCAGCTTCTAGGTAGAAAATATGACGTTTACAATGACTAGTTCGTCATTATGTGGAATGTTTAAATGCCAGATAAAGTCACTTACAACAGCTTCTGCTACAATTTTTCCAGGAGTGCGAATACAAAGAGATATATTTTTATTATCACAAGTATTACTTAAAATTATCGTAACAAACCACTCTTGTCCTTGGTTAGAACGTCTATGCAAAAGGGGCGGGAATGGTAAATAACATCTTCCTCACATTAGGACGAATTTATTACCACATAGCACTGGGATGATTTCTGAAGAAAATTGTTCCAATTTGAAGGCAAATGTGCATTAGGTGTTTTGGGAAACTGTTTGCATTTCTCTCCGTGATTTCTCACTTGTAATGTACATTGGATTTTTACCCTGGTTTGTTTAATTGGTTTCATTGTTTCATTTTACGTCAGATCAACCCTTTTCAGGTGATTTAATGCCGAATCTAATTATTTTGGAAACAGTTTTTATGTGTCAAGTTCTTTATATCTTCAAATATTTATTTGTAGCGTTTGGTTTGGCTGTTTTGTTTTACGGCATATCAATCTTTACCTCCAAGACGACTGCCTATACCTGATTTGCATGTTAAATTAAATTTTAAAAAATTTGTTTTTCTTCTTCTTACTAAACTTTGCTTGACACTCAAAATTCTAATAATTAATTTTACTGTATTCTGTACGTTTAACCCTCTTCTGAAAACTAACAATCTCCCCTACTCCCCAAGTTGCCACTAACACACATACATTACACACGACTTGGATGGGGGTCCTCAGCTTTCAGCCCTTAACCTTCGCATGCTGACCGATTTGAAGTCATGATCACTAAACATCCATTCATTTCTACCCCTAAGGCATGCACTAATTTGTTCTTAACCAGGTAGATACTAACTACGGTCTGTACTTAGATTTACAGCTATCTATATTACATAGCAATAGCTGTCTCTTCCTTAGCCTTACAATGTTAAATACAAAAACTGAATCGATACTTTGTAACGCAAAATACAATTTCCTGATTTATAAACGAAAGCTGAAGATATCCTTATTAGAAATGGAAACCTACTTAATACCCATAACCCCCATACATTCGCATCTACTGGAAATCTCCCCATATATCTATTTACTGTATTATACATAATGTAGACGCCATAGCGTATAATTTACTTCCACCTGTACTGTATTGTACTTATCAAAAATGACGTTACTTGTATCTATTGAATATACATAACCCTTCTGCCATCTAAAATATCCAGAGCGTGTACAATAATTTTTAGTTAATTCGTAATATCAAGCCATTCTGTAACGCATTATTCTATTCCTAAGCCAACATAAAAATAAAAGGAAAAAATTTTATTTTACTTTTTATTTTTTACTTATTTATTTATTTTCTTAGTTAAAAATTTAAAGGAAAAAAAACATTAAGCCATATTAACTCCTTCCAACAGACGTGTTTCCACTGCATGAACTCTTACTCACCCCCTCCTCCAGTAACAAACAATGAAATAGCAAAGTCCCGTAATCACTTTGAGGAGTATAATCCCTCAGTAGATATATAACCTTTATAAACTAACCCAGTAACAACACTAACCACCCTCGTGGGGTCGCAGAAATACCTGGGTTAGGACCCAGGCGCGGGGAAAAACCTTCTCGGTATTGATGGACCCGTAGATCTTCCCAGGTCATCTGTCTAGGAGAAGGTAAACTCTGAAGCTAAACCTAGGGGAGGAAGGCCTCTCCAGTCTTGGATAACCTTCCTAGAGCTGATGACTCAAACAAATTATCGGTCTGCAAACCTAAACTGCTTAAGGAGTAGATAGGCACTGTCTATCGCCCGGCTTCCATACTCCTTCTTTGTCTATTAGCCAGGCGTAGAGGATGAACCACTGGGAGTCGACAGAAACACTCGGTGGTTGATCTTGTTTCCTTAATAGGGAAATGAACGCCGTTTTCCCCCACTCCTAACACACCAAACCCTTATACTAGGCATTTGAGAGTGCTTGAATACCGTAATGCCAGTGCAAGCAGATTGGGTTGACCATCATCTGATGGGTTGAGGGTACCGGATAGACAGTTCTTGGCTGTGTTCCCGACTGGTAGTACAGGTGCCCTAACTCTTTGGTAGCGCTTAGAGCGGCTGCTCCATCAACAGTTGTATAATATCGGGATGTTTGTAGTGCCACGTCATGCATGGAAAGGGACCCTGCACTCATCCCCGGTGGGCTATCCTGAGGCCACAACCCTAGTAGATGGAAGGACAGCTGATGATCTGCCTGTGCTGCATGTCTGGTATTCTGCATAACCACTTGCTCAGCACCCCTTACCTAAACTGAAACTCTTAAAAATAAATATGGCAGTACATTAAAAAATTACACTTAAACCAGGCCAAAACTCAAACAAAAACAACCTGTCTTCTCCCTTGAGGCTCGCATTTACGAACATCCGTGGGCTTAGAACTAATTTAATTGATGTTGAAGCATTTCTCCTAACAAACACCTCGGATATCTTAGCACTAAGTGAGACTAACCTACACTCCTCCATCCCATATAACTACTTTAATATGCCTGGATACCTCCCACTCTGCTGTAAGGACTCTGACAGACATATGCATGGGCGTGGAGTCTACATTCGAAACACCCTCCCCTTGACTAGAGAAACTAAACTAGAATCGGACGATCAAGCCTTTATGTGCTTTAGACTTAACATGCAACATAACATTAGCTACTTTTATTTTCTCTACCGCTCTCCTCGATCCAGGACTTTACCCTAATAAACAAAGTCTCTGGCAGCATAGATACAGCAGTTTCCCTCGACACTAGCACACAAGTTCATGTATTTGGTGACTTCAATGTCCACCACAGCAACTGGCTTGGATTTTCTACTTACACAGACGCAGCTGGTACTATAACACGTATCTCATTCCCGATCACAGGTGGTTACGTTTCCAACCCGTTTCCCAGACCAGCAAGAACAATATGCATCACTTCTAGATCGTTTTCTGACCACAGTTCCTGATGACTGTGTAACGAATGCCCACAGCCCTATTGGGAATGCCGATCATACAGTGGTAATGGTTGAAATCGCCCTAAATTCTTGAGCTAAAACTGAAGAGCCATTGCTCAAAACAACGAGATATTATAAAAAGGCTGATTGTGAAGCCATCAGGGACCTCATCAGGGACGCTCTATGGCAAAATATCTTTTCACTTCCTGTTGAACATTGCGCAAATGAGACCACTGAATGGTTCAAAACGGCAATTGAAGCAAATGTCCCCCCACACAAATTCTATAGCAAGCCCCACTCTCCCCAATGGTTCACTTCAACTTGTTCAGCTGCCATAGCGCAAAGGCAGCATGCGTACCTCAAATTTAACCGACAAAAGTCCAGTTTAAACAGACAGTACATGTAAGCCAGACATAACTGTAAGAAAGAAATAGCGACTGAAACCACCCAAAAACGCATCGAAGCACAGAAATTAGGAACCCGAGACTTCTGGAAAATCTACAACAGTGTAGTAAATGATGGGCAATCAACAATCCCCCCTATTATCCAACAATCATAAGGTTGTTTGCTCTGCAACTGAAAAGGCTAACATGCTTGCCAGACGGTTTGCTTCACATTCCACACTGAACTCTGCTAACCATCCCCTACCTGACTTTCCTTTGTGGACAGACGCCACACTAGACGATCTGAAAATCACCCCTGCTCAGGTGCATGCTATCATAAGAAAGCTTGACACTGCAAAAGCATGTGGACCTGATCTCATCCTGGCTGTGCTATTAAAAAAGTGCGCCGCCGAAGTAGGTCCAGTTCTCTCCAAACTTTACAACAAATGCCTTAGTGAATCTTGCTTTCCTGCCTGCTGGAAAACTGCTTCTGTAGTGCCAGTTTTCAAGAATTCTGGCGAAAGAACTGACCCAGTAAATTATCGCCCCATTAGCCTCCTCCCACTTTTCGCCAAAATATTTGAGACCATAATTAACCAAGCTCTAATCCATCACCTTACAGATGCTAAACTTCTGACTGACCAACAATATGGATTTAGGCAAGCCCGTTCCACAGCAGCCATCCTAACTGTAATCTCTGAACGTATATACAAATCACTGGACAAAGCGGGGGAGGGTAGAGCGGTAGATATATCTAAGGCTTTTGACAGGGTATGGCATGAGGGTCTTCTCAAGAAAATCGGATGATACGGCATCACTGGAAGAATACATAACATAATTAGATCCTTCTTAGATAAGAGAAAAATCCAGGTTGTCCTTGACGGTCGTATATTTAAACAATATGATATAAATGCGGTAGTGCCTCAGGGGTCTATCCTTGGACCTCTGTTATTCCTAATATTCATAAATGACCTCCTTGACAAAATTGTCTGTAAGATGGGTATGTATGCTGACGACACCACGCTCTATAACAGACATGACAGGAAAACAAATGAACACATATCTAAAGAAATGGCAGAAACACTACAAGAAGACTTCCGATCCATAGTGGAATGGGGAAAAAATGGATGGTCACCTTCAATGCTGCCAAGACTAAACTTGTTTCCTTCAATAATTACAAGAAACCTTTCTACCGCCAATAGCAATGGCCAATGACTCTTTATCTGAAAGTACATCTTTTAAACTCCTCGGTCTAATGTTCACAGGAAACATGAGTTGGAACAATTACATTGAGAATATTGCCAGAACCGCTGCAAAGAAGGTGGGTTCTCTCTACCGTGCTAGAAAGCTATTAACGTCTGTAAGTATCCTATATCTCTATAAGGCCACCATTCTCCCATGTATGGAGTATTGTTGTCATATTTGGGCTGGTGTATCTGCCACTAGTCTCTCGCTCCTAGACAAGGTTCAAAAGAGAGTCGCCAATCTGATAGGTCCTGAACTGTCAGCTAAACTTCAGCCTCTGTCACATCGATGAAATGTTGCATCCCTCTTCCTGTTCTACAAGTACTTTACCGGTGAATGCTCTGACGAACTGCAAGCACTTGTGCCCCCTCGACGTAAATAACCCGACAAACCCGACAAGCAGCTAAATCCCACCCCTTCACAGTAGAGATCCCTAGATGCAAGAGAGCTTTCTACTCCAGTAGTTTCTTCCCCAGAACAGCTAGACTTTGGAATTCCCTTCCAGGTCCCTGCTTCCCCGACAGTACTGACATGCAGAAGTTCAAGTGCAACGCGAACCGACATCTTGCTGCCCAACTTCCTACACAGTACCCCTGATGCTTATGTCCCTGATAGTAGCCCCCTACAACAAAGTGGCAATGTGTCTTGTTTGAGGGGAAAATGTAATAAAAAAATCCTTTTTCTGTTATTTAATGCCGAATCCATTTATTTTCGAAATAGTACTCATGTTGCATTCAGTTATTTTGTATAAGGTTTTTGTATCTTCAATCGCTAGTTTGTATCTTCAATCGCTTGTAGAGTTTGGTTTGGTTGTTTTATAATGGATTTTACCGTTTTTTTCCCCTGCCCTGGAAAACATGAGTGAATTTTGAAAATGGGAGAAAGAAAAGGTTACAGCATTAATGTTTGGTACATTTTAAGTTAGAAAACCAGTCAGGAAGAGAAAGGGGAAATGGGAAGAAGGAAAAGGGATAAAAGGGTCGGTTGTTGTTTTTGGTTTTGCAGGACATGATTAAAGCATCAATTTTAGGTGCATTTCTTCTCAGGAACCCAATCTTTTCAGACAGCCTGATCTGGTAGCACCAGTTATTTGTTTGAAAAAAAAAATAAAAGAAAATAGGTAAAGATCAAGGAATATGTAATTTTTTATGTTCCTTAAAAAAAATGTACGCTGTTTGATTTTGTTATATTATTTTTGATAGCCACTCTTTTCTGTGTATTTAATGATGAATCCATTTCTTTTAGTAAAAGTTATGGTTCATGTTCTTAATACCTCAATATGTGTTATCACGGGAATGTTTAAGTTTTTTTTATGATATCAGAAGTTCGATGGAAACTAGACAGTAAATTCTATGAAATTTTCACAAAGTGCATTTATCATGCTTCTTAATTAAAACAATGCAGAGAAACTTCATAAGCGTCTGATACAAAATGCTAAATGAAGAAACGTATTTCAGTGCTATTTGATTTATATACAGTTTTCATCTTCGAAATTTAGTTACATTCCTATACCATTCTCGCAAAATTAGGTGTGAGCCGACAATTTGTATCATGGCAGTAAAATCGCATATGCTCAAACTAAAATACGTGTTTACAATTGTACGAGTATGTTCCGTATAAGTTGAGCTAAAAATAATTGCCATCATAAATTAAACAGAAGCCAACGAATCGCCAGCTGTTTCACATATAATTGTATAAATAACAGTTTTTGTTTCTTCAACAAAAGTATTAAATCAATTACGAATCATACCAATGAATTGATTTTATATTAGTCTAGTTAGAGTGTGTAAACGATCGTTTCTTGGATCTCTTTATATACTTAGCTATTTCTTTTTACAAAATTAACACCCAAAGGTTAATCACATAATTTTCTCTGACGGAATAATGCATGATGAAACAAATGCTAATCGCAATTATTTTTCTTTGCCAACTTGAAAGATAATGACATGGATGTTAATCACATAGTGTTTTATTTTGCAAACTGAAAAAATAATGAAACCAATGCTAATGGAAGTCACGTTTTGACAGACTGAAACGTAATGCTATTCGCAGCCATTTTTCTTTGCCAGATTAAACCATATTTAAACGAATACTAGTCGCAGACTTTGCTTTTGTTGAATGGAAACATAATAAAACAAATGCCATTGCAAGCTTTGTCTATTTGTCAGACTTAAACATAAGGAAACGAATTTTAATCACTACCTGTTTTCATTACCAGACGTAAATATAATGGAACGAATGCTAATCGCATACCTTTTCTTTGTCACAATGAAACCTAATTAAACCAGCGTTATTTGTCAAACTAAAACATAAGAAAATAATGCTAATAGCACTCATATGTCTTTCTCAAACCGAAACATATTGAAAGAAATACTAATCAAAGACTTCTTGCCAGACTAAAAATTGTGATATTTTTCATTTGCTAGATTCAAATATAATGGGATTAATTATGTTTTGACGTTTGTCTTTGAGAGAGTGAAACATAATCAGAAGGACGGTAAACGTAGCCATTTTTCTTAGCAAAACTATAACATAATGAAACGAATAATGTGTGTAACCTTTTCCTTTGACCGACTGAAATATACTATAATCTAAATAAAAAAAAGGAAAAACGTGACAGCACTCCTACGGCATTCGCGTTATAAGCATGGCTTCTTGACATCAATGTGTTCTCTTCGCTGCCAAACACACGACGATAATTTTCCAAAAGTTCGACTCGAATCGTAATTTAATCTTTTATATAACACAACGGTGACAATTTTCAAAGAATCCGACTCTCGAATCCTTATTTAAAATTCTCCATCACATGACGACGACAATTTTTTAAAAATTCGATTCTTGTATAAACAATTATCCAAAACATGCTGACTGTAAAAAAATCCGACTCTCGCCTCATAATTAAAACTTCTTCATAACTTGGCGCTTCTAAACTCTCAAATAGTCAGACTCAACTTTTCTTTTTTTACCGAAACAGCTTGTAATCTAAAAAATAGAAACAAAAATTGGCAGCACTCTCACGACATTCGGGGTATTAGCACAACGTCTTGTGGTCGAGTGTTTGACAGCAAAGAGAACCCGTCGCAATCAAGTTGTGCCAATAACGTGAATGTTATGGGGGTGCTGTCATTTTTTTTCTGTTTAGATAACACATACTGAGACGAATACTAACCGTAGTCATTTTTCTTTAACCTGATAGTAACATAATAAAACGAATGTGAATGAGTTTGTTCTTTCTCTAGTCAATAAGACGAATGTGAATGGCAGCCTTTATTCTTTACAAAACTAAATGAATAACGAAGCAAATACAAGTTACAGCATGTCGTCTTTGCAAAATTAAAACATGATGAACATACACGAATCAGAGTCAATTTTCTTTGCCAAACTAAAACACAAATAAATAACAGTTGTATTTTTCTGTATTTGTCTAATGAAATGAACACTAATCGCAGATTTGTTTTATTTTTCTTTCTGAAACATAATGAAAGAATAATAATCGCAAACTTTTTTTACTTTGTCACAGTTAAATATAATCAAACCAATACTAATTGCATTATTTTTTACCATATTGAAACATAATGAAACGAATAATAGTCACAGTGTATGCTATTTGCCAACAAGAAACATAAAAAGAATACAGTATTTAATAATTAACGTCACAAAGTTTTTGCCCATAATTATTAAATAAATTAAACAACAAAAATCACCCAACCGTAAATATACACAATAGTATTACTAGATCCAAAATATGTAAACTTTATTCAATAATTTTCTGCAAACGCTTAGTGAATGTTTTACACGAATTATTTTTCACTCCAAATTCGTGGGACGCTGAGACTACTCTCCTAAATATCTTAATCTTACCAGTTGATTTGAAACGTTTTAGTACTCTCAACACTAACATTCGATTTACATTAGAAGTCTTCTGTAATGTCTCTTTACTTTTTGGATTATAATAGCTCTACAATGCAATTAGTTTCAATAAATCATATGGCATGTTGTTAAAAGTAATCTTCAAGTTAAACTTTATCAAAATTCATGAAAATTCACTAAATATAAATACTAAGAGAAAATTAAAACGATAAATATTGAACACCTTGTACAATCTGAGCATTTCTATTTTATTAGAATTAAACGATTGTTCATCGTAGTTCTTTATTATTTTTATTTTTTTTTGCTGACATACTGAAATATAGTCGTCATCATTTTCCTTTGAAAAATAGAAAAATGATTAAATGAATGCAAATGGTGGTTATTCTTTTTGCTATGTTTAAACACAACAAAACGAATGATAACCGCAGTCTTTATTCTTTAACAGACGGAAATATAATTAAGTGAATGCTAATCGGTGTTAAAGGTTCTTGCTACACTTATATATAATGAAACAAATATTAACCATTGTGAGTTTGCTTTGCCAAATTGAAACACAGTTAAACAAATACTAACTGATACATTTTCTCTTTAGTTGACGCACATATTGATTAAAACTAAGAGTGAATAATAATAATAATAATAATAATAATAATAATAATAATAATAATAATAATAATAATAATAATAATAATTATCCAACCTTCTTCTTGTCAACTCCCGACTTCAACTGTAATCTCCACCGACCGTCCCCACTGTCTCGTTCTCAGCTATGCTTTCCCCTTCACTCATTTTCACGGCAGTTATCGTCCTCATATGCAAATTAATGTCATATGTATGTTAATAAACCGTCTATGGACGAAAATTGTTGTTTTTTCTTTCATTTCTTGATTCCGTCACTGGACAGGACAGACAGGGGCGCCGTCGGTTGTGTAAATCACGTTTTTCATTACTTTCGCCACGATGAAGCTAATGCTAAACGCAGTATTTTGTCTTTTCCGGAGTGAAACGTAATGAAACAAATGCTAATGACAGTTTTCTTGGTTTTCTTTACACGTAAAGAATCTAATGTTAATCAGAATCTGTTCTCCTATCTGAAAATTAATGAAACGAATAAAAATCGTAGCCATTTTCCCTTTTCAAACTGAAACATAATTAAACGTATGTAAAGTTCAGAATTAATACTCGCCAGAGTGAATTCTAATATCAGGTTTCTTGATCAAACTGAAACACATTAAAACGAATGGTGAGTATAGTGTTTTTCTTTATTGTACTAAGACATCATGAAAAAAATGCGAACTGCATGAATCTTTTGTCTGCCACATTGCAACATCGTCGCCATACTGACAGAAATGTTAATTGAAGTCAATTTCGTTGACATACTGAAACATAATGAAATGAATGCTAACGGCAGTCATTTTCATTGTCATACTAGGATACCCGGAAAAAGAACATTCAAGGTGCAATAGAAAATGTTTAGGCTCTAAGGACCAGTTATTGATTAATAAAATCGTCTTGGAGGAATGTAGCTTCGGCATTGTTGACTAGACACTAAAATGCAGAAAATCTGGATAGTGTATGGAATAACATAAAAAAACAGGGTCTGCCTAGGTTGTATCTGCCCCAAAGAGCAAGAGGTATGGGTCTCTCAGAAATTGATCATCCGCATTGTGTCACTATTGTGAGCACCGGTCAATATTTAATGAACCCCCGAAATCTTAATCTCAAAATGGTACATAAACATCACGAAACAAGAGCCAACAGAGCAACCTCATCACGAAACTGACCAAGCATTTTGGACAAGAGTGTCTTATAAACGAGACAGAATCAGAAAATAAGTCTGTTCCGGAAATAGCTCAAAAGAGTCGCCAAAAATACACCAAGAATATTCATTGCAAAAAACTGAAAAAATGGGTCAATGAATAGCGTACCAAGTATTTTCTGGGTGAATTCACTCATGACTATAAAGATAAAGAAGCTCTATAGACTGGCTAAAAGGAGGATCGCCCCACTATGATGACATTATAATGGCTGTCCAATATCAAGGCTTGATGACGAATACATTTTAAAAGGGGAGTGCTCTCAGTAATGGCAACAAGTGCAGACTCTGCCACACAGAAGTAGAGAGTCTAAGCCATATGATATCCGGGACCGTAAGATTCTGGGGTACGGCTACTATACAACACAACTGAGTGTGTAAATATCTCCACTGAACGATCTGTAAAAGATTGAGTATCGAAAAAAATAATCCTAGGAACATTTACCAGGAAAAACAGTTGGAAATAAGTCATACACCATCCACTATGGCTATCCGATTCCTACAGCTTGGAAACAGAACTATTAAACCTGACATAATTATATGAAACAAGAAGGACAAAGAAACGACCAAAGTAGAAGTTAGTGTCTCCAATAATTCTGGGTTAAACGTAGTTGACATGAAAAAAGATAACGAAATACCAAGGTTTTATATACAGCATCAAAAGAAACTGGAATCTTAGGAAGATCTCCATCATTCTTGTAATTATAGAAGCAACTGGACTCATGAAAAAGAATATCAAATCTACCTGGCAAATATATCCGGTGAACCAAGTGCAAGAGAGATTTAAACAATTGCACTTAAATGGACAGTCAGAATCTTAAAAAGATTTCTCGGTTGGAATATATGAGGTAGCAGGTGAATGTTTTACATCCAGTAGGATGATCCATCCCCAGTTTGAACAAATTAATAAAACAATTGAGAGAAAAATATATACCGAAAAGAATGTTAATCGCATCCTCTTACTTTTGCTAGGCTGGTCTTTTCATGTTTTGCATTGAAATAACACTTTAGGAAACTCATTACCCTAACTTATTTAAAAATATTTTTCAATGACATAACATGTGTTAATGCATATGAAAAAATTGAATGTATGATCAATAATTTAATATAAACCAATCGTACGCATTAATTAAAAACTATAATTTTGCTACATAAGTTTCTAATCATAGTTTTTAATTACTCATTGTTTATCCCAGTGCATTGCCCTTTATCAGTTTCATGTATTATAACATAATATAGCAAAGAAGGTTGATATAATAAGAAATTCATAATCTTGTTTTTCTCTCTTCATCTCTGTTTATCGATCGGTTTGTTTGTTTCTCTCTCCCTCTCTTCCTTTCTCTCTCTTCCTCCCCCCTCTCTCTCTCTCTCTCTCTCTATATATATATATATATATATATGTATGTATGTATGTATATATGTCAGGTCATGTCATGTCATGTGCTACTGGTACCATGTAACCCAGTACTACCTGCCTCATGGTCGGGTCACCGGCGACTAAACTGGTTCCCCCACCAGACTTGTTTGGTGAGGAAGGCGGCTAGTCTCCCTAAAGGATTAAAGACAGGACCTTCCAAAGGGCGAATGAACTCTTTTTCGGGGTCAACGGCCAACTAGCACCGTGTATATTTGTGTGTGTGTATATGTGTATTGGGGTGGAGAGGGCTCCCGTAAGCCGTGGTGAAGGCAACCTTTCTAGGAGAAGCAAATCTCTGATTTAAAAAAACGATAAAGCGGAAGACCATTACCCGCATTAAGCTGGTCTGCAGTTTAATTTGTTGCTGGCTATCTTGCTCTTGCTTGTTGCTAGATCTCAACATTTTGAACCGAGAGAGAGACTTAGCTGTCGTACAAAGCTAAGACTCTGTAACATCATATTTGTATAGATACTCCCTCAGGCATTTGGGCTCATGGATTTTAAATGTCTGAGGGAGTGGCACTCGTCTGACAAGACGTTGCAATCATCATGTATGTATATACATACTGGCAAAAACCAAAAACAACAAGAAGGAATAACTTCATATTTGTATTTTTTCGGATATTACAATTGTTTCGACATAAACTAGACAATTTTAAATTTTATATTATTTAAAAATTTTCGTAGTTACATCTCATCAGATATGTTTGAACAAATACAAAGTTTGTACGTATCTTGACACATTTTCATTCTGTTAAAACGACATCTGGCAGTAAATACCAATCCCTCGTCATTTAAGTACTTTACTTTTAACTACTTTAATTATTAAAATCAAAAAGAAGAACACAACTGCATTAGGAGATTGGATCAGAGAACTACGCAGAAATAATAAAGAATTCGAAACAAAATGGTCAATATTGGACAAGGGTAGAAGATACTGACCTAGCAAGCCCAAAAAGTGCAACCTAAGCTTACTTGAAGCTTATCACATAGCGCATTCTAAAGAGGTAATTTTAAACAAAGAAACTGGATGCCATACAAAGTTGTCTCCACAGAAATAAATTCCTACTCTCGCAACTTAAACCTGGATAAAATAAACTCAAAGATATTATCACTAAACAGTAAAGTATAAGGAACACACGCAAATCTAAATATGATAATACGAAGGGCAAAGTAATACAACAACTGAGTAGGTATTAAACTTAATGTCAATTAAACGATTACGCTGAATAGGTTGGATAGCAATTACTGAAACTGTAATAATGGGTTTGGAAAATTAGCTCAAACCCTGGCAATTTCAATGATTAAGTAAAAAATTAAAAAATAAATATAAATAAATATGTAAATAAATAAAAGTTAAATTAGTTATGATTAAATCAGGGAGGTATTAATTGGATGTGAAACCATCCATTTGTGGGTGAACAAAAATTTTTTTGAATAGAATAAAATAACATAATTGCTGATAACAACATATGACCCTTGAAATCTAAAAACGTGAAAAAATTTAAATCAACAGTTACTGGTTTTACATAATTTAAGGTCCCATAGATAATCAATAGAAAATGCTAGTAAATTCATAATGTAATCAATATGATAAGATTTTACCCATCATAATCAAAATAACCCATTCGAAATAATGTTTGAGTGATAACCAAATACCAACAAACTATCATTGTTAGGTAAATACTGACATAACACCGTAAGTTACTGCAATTGATTAATAATAATAATAGTAATAATAATAGTAATAATAATAATAATAATAATAATAATAATAATAATAATAATAATAATAATAATAATAATAATAATAATAATAAAATATGAATATGTAGACACTGCTGAATTATTCAAAATCAATCGAAATATAAAAACAGTAGAGTTAATTAACTAGGGATTATTTTTGATACATTAAGTTTAAAATAATTAATACGACGACTTATATTTGAATAAATGAAATTAGAAATTCAGACTTATCCCCCCACCCACCGGAAATTATTTTGATTTATTTTTCCATTGAAGGTAAATATCATTTTTACAATAATAATAAATATTATTCGTTAACATCCTAAGATATCAATAGGGAGTATATGGTTATTTTATTTAGTTTTATATTGTATTGTAGTATTTTATTTATTTTAATGTACAGAATACAATAACATTGCAGTATTACCTAGTTTAACAATAATATAACCGAGTAATACACAAAATACGAAAGTGTTTATGTGAGAGTTTTAAATTTAGAGTAAACGTTAAAATCTAACCAAATTAATTATGATTGATTAACAATAAAACACTAAAAATAATAATTTAAAAGTAAGAAACCATAAATCTCATTAATTCAGAATTTTTGTCAAGTTACAAAATAGTCCAAATTTAACGATTCTCGCCGTGATTTAAAACATATACGAAAATAGGGCCCATATAAACTTCTTCAACACAAATGGTGGACATGTTAAAATCACGAGGCAGTGGTATTTACAGCCAGATGTAGTTTTAACAGAATGAAAATGTGTCAAGATACGTACAACCTTTGTTTTTTTTTTTTTCAAACATATCTAATGAGATGTAACTACGAAAATGTTTAAATAATATAAAATTTAAAATTGTCTGGTTTATGTCGAAACAATTGTAATATCCGAAACAATACAAATATGAAGTTATTCCCTCTTGTTTTTGGCTTTTGCCAGTATATGCTCGATTACCGAAATGTTAATAATGTTGCTTAATATTTGTGTCAATTCACATGGTTTAAATTCTTATTGATATACATAAACTACCATTGGTTAATTGATTTTAAATATATTAAACCTTCGGAATAACCTTTTCTTATATATATATATATATATATATATATATATATATATATATATATATATATATATATATATATATATATATATATATATATATATATATATATATATATATATATATATATATATATATATATATATATATATATATTCAGGTAAACATTATTAAAACAAATTTAAGAAGAACGCCCGTGCAATAATTTATTTCCGTTAGCATATTTTTGATTTAAAGACGCCACGGTTTATAATTCGAAAGAAATTGTAGGTTAATGTAATTTGTATAATTTAATAATGCAAGGGGGATAATTAGTCATATTTTCTTTAATTAAAGGATGTAAGGGGGATAGTTAGTCTAACTTAATTTATTACAGAATAATAAAAAATAATTTAATCTATTTTTACTAATAAGTAATTTTTAATGATTTAAGGTGGTTTATATTTATTAAATTTAAACCAACGTTTATGACTGCATGTGAAGATTAGTTCCTGTCTTGAATTTAATAGGGTGGTTGCATTTTTTATGTTTTCATATTTCAAAATTTTTAGGGTCTCTTTTGTACATAGTGCACAGAATTTATCTCCTTGTTTATATGGTTTGCAAGATTCAATTACTCGCCATTTCAACTTGAAAGAAACATTGCTATTTTTGAGTTGCCAAATATAGTTGGATAGAGTAGTTTGGTTTGACAGAGAGTTATTTTTAAAAGAATATTTGTGCGTTGAAATTCTATGTTTTATTAGGCCAGATGTGGAGCCAAAATATATTGTGTCTTGCTTATTGTGATTATTTTTCGTTAGGTCTGGTGTTGGATTATTATATATATATATATATATATATATATATATATTCAGGCAAACATTATTAAAAACAACAGAGATACCTTGCGTAATAATTCTTTTTTTCATTTTTTCGATCTTTCGTAAGATTTTTTTAACTTCAAGATGGAAGGTATTTACAAATGTTCCATGGTTCACACGAGCGCTTTCGATTCTTTCTGAAATCATCATCAGGTGGAGATAAAATATCAAAAATAGTAGTGAAATATATAGTTACGAATGATAAAAAGAGTAAATGAAAAGTCGATTAAAACATACATTTACGAGTGATAAAAAACTCGATTGAAAATTACTTTCCGAATCATATTGTTGATCAACAAATTAAACTATTGTTACAGTCCCCTAAAAACCTTAACAGCAATACTAGTCAATCTTCTAACACTAACCCTATAGACATATTTTATAAAAACCAAATGACACTAAATTTTAGAGTAGAAGAAAAAATAATTAAAAGCATCATACGTAGATATACAGCACCTCTAGAGAACAATTCTAAGATTAGATTTATTATATACTATAAGAAGTATCGAACCCAGAACCTCATCGTTAAAAATAACTCCTCGCCGGCGACAAAAATGTTGGAGCAAACCAATATTGTCTACAAATTTCAATGCCCCTTAGGAGAGTGTAACTCCGAAAATAAAAACGCATATATTGGACATACAAAAACAACATTGTCCCGTCGATTAACGATGCATTTGAACAGTACTAGCTCAATATACCAGCATTTAACAAATCAACATAGATGTCCCCCCCCCTAATCTTAGAAAGGTCCTCGTGAACAACACAAGGAATTTGCAACGAGAAAGTAATTGTAAAAAATTAAAAATACTTGAAGCACTATATATAAAAACCCAGCACCCATCTATAAATAGCATTAATTTTGAAAGTAGCAATAATGTGCTGAAATGTTTAGCATAACCAGTATACGGCTGATTTTAATAACATTGCCTTTTATCATCCTAATTTTTAATCGAGTTTTTTATCACTCGTAAATGTATATTTTAATCGACTTTTCATTGACTCTTTTTATCATTCATAACTATATATCTCACTTCTATTTTTAATATGACAACAAGACTCAGCATCTACCATACCAGCTGGATGATCCAGATGTGAATGTTGGAGAACTTTGTACTAAACCTAACACGTGTCCTCCCAACTCATCTGATTGCAACTCTTCTTGACTTTTTTATATAAAGAACATTGGAACAAGACACCAACAGATCCAGTTGCAACACAAAATATGAGCTAAAAATCAGTGTAACCAGTCATGGGGACTACATTAGAAGACTTAGGCTAACTCACGAGGCAGAAGATCTTAATTAAAGCAAAATAATTAGTATTCTTTATTTTATTACATTTGGCATCTTAAGGACACCTATGTTTAATTTTTATTTTTAATATTAATATTTTAATTTTGAACCTCTATGACACACATAATAACATTAATTCTCCTCCTCCTCCTGCTCTTCCTGTTCCTCCTCATCCTCTTCATGCTACTACTACTACTACTACTACTACTGAAATAATAATAACAACAACAACAACAACAACAACAACACTGGTTAACATATTTTTTGCTGCCCAAAGTTTTTAAACTGATTTAGACTAATTTGGAGATGCTGATTCCGTAAATCATATTATTTTTTCATCAGGTCAAGTTGTTGAGATATTTGCTATTTTATAACCTTTTTTATCTTAAAATTAAGTGTTCTTCCTCCCTATTTGGGACCCATTATATCTCTTTAAGTTAGTCTTAACTAAAATGTTACTTTCTTCCTAATTTCATCTTCCGGTTAGTCTTTACTTCCTTTTTTCAACCACTGGCGACACTGCACGCCTCTTTCTTCTTTATCTGCTCCCATCCCCGGCATCAACGGTATGTTTTGCTCGTTTCTTCTTCTGGACAATGTGTTTGTTTATTTTGTTATGCAACATGACATTTCATGTTCCATTTCTTTGCGAACATTCAGTCTTTCGATTTCTTTAACTCCTTCATTTTCCTACCCTTGTTTATTGTTATAGTTTTAACTTTCTCATACCCGTTATTTTCCTTCTTTCAGTTTTTACATTTTCTCTTTAAGTAAATATATCCGTGAATTATGTATTAGTCTTCAGAGTCATTATTTTTTTAGAATATTTTCTCTAACTGTGAAGTGTAGGTGCATGCGATTATAGTTCTTTAGGTGTGTTTCTATATACATTCTAGCTTCATAATTACAATTGTAGGTTATTATTGTGATGTATGTTAATTGATTATTATATAACAAACCTTAAAGTAAAAGTCAAATTTGCTATATAATGAGGTATGTGGTTGGTAAGAAGTGGACACTGAGTAGTAAATAGGCATACCGATTGTGGCATGTTTTTGTTGATTTCAGAGTCAAAGTAAGGTTTATTCTCTTAATGTTAGGAATTCATTTATAAGTCAGACAGAAAATAATTAAGCTGCATTATTTTACTTTCATTGCAGATTTTGGAGCAAACATTAAGCATGACTTCATCATCTCCTAGGCAACGTTGTTTAAATAATCCAAATGTGTTTTGCTATATTTGTGGGGAATATACGTTGCAATCAAACAGGGAAGGAATCAGTGAGTTTGTGAAGTGTGCTTATCTTGCTTAATTCAAAGCAATGCTATGTGATCAAGATAAGGCATTTTTGTATGCAAGCAATGTGTTGAGCATCTTCAATCGTGGACAAAAAAGGATAGAAGGTCACTTTGCAGTAGTATTCCAATGATCTTGCATGAACTGAAACCCATTTCAATGACTGCTATTTCTGTGCAGTCAAATCGAAAGGGAAGCAACAGGAAGAACAGGAATTTGTTGGTTTATCTAAACCTCATATCTGCACTTAGGACAATTCCCAACTGCAATTAAATCCCTGTTCCAGTGTTTAAAGGCTTGCCTAAATTGAAATTGCCTAATTCTGAAGAAGACAAAACACTGACAGTAGTGAAGCCACTGTTTTAGATGCCAGTTTTCCTCCTTCTTACTACCCAGCTTTTTTCTCAAGGAGAACTTAATGATCTGATTAGAGATCTCAACCTATATATCTTGGTGTGATTTCATGAACATGTGTCTTAAAGTTACATAAAATATTGTTCTTCAATTTGACTGTTTTAATTATAGCTACTGGCTTCCTACAGAGGGGAGTATACTATAGCAGAAAAATTAGATCTGATAGAAAAAAGTGACAACATTTCTTGTATCAGCACCCTCAGATAAGGTAAAACCAGTGTAAACATCTTAAACACTATGACAATTTTTTTTTTGTTGGCCAGTTTAATCAATTCGCACACTCCCAAAATGTTGAATAATGAATGAATGTAATAATAATAATAATAATAATAATAATAATAATAATAATAATAATAATAATCCCGTTGACATTTCGTTTGCAGAATGTAAAAGCAGGGTATGAAATCAGAAAACCATCTACTATTTATGGATGAACTTAAAGATTTTGGAAAGAATGAGAATCAACTTGATACCTTGATGACATAAGGATAGAATTTGCCATCTCCAAATGTGCTATTCTTGTGATGAAAAGAGACAAGCTAGTCCAGTCAGATGGCCTCGAACTTCCAACAACAGATCTGATAAAGAATGTTGATACCGATAAAGGTTACAAGTATTTGGGGATATTGGAAGCGGACAAGATTAAGAACATAGAAATGAAAAATCAGGTCAGAGCCGAGTACAAGAGAAGATTAATGGTTATTCTTAAATCACATCTCCACAGTTGGAATACAATATATGCCATCAACGCCAGAGCAGTAGCTATCATTCGATATACTGCTGATATACTTGACTGGAAAGTGGATGAATTGAAATCTTTGGACACAAAAACACGTAAAATGCTTACAATTTATGGGACTTTTGCAAAGAAAGAGGATGTAGATCGATTGCATCTACCTAGAAAGGAAGGTGGTCGAGGCTTACTTACTGTTGAAGATGTTGTAAATATAGAAGAAGAAAGCTTCACTAAATATATTTCTGAAAGTCATGAAATTCTTCTACATGAAGTGAGAAGGAAAAATATTATGGCCTGGGGTGAAGAAGAGTCAGCGGTTACAAGAGAGAGAGGGAAAATTATTTGGAAAGAAACTACACAGTGCATTCTTTAAAAATACTGAATTTAGAGATAACGACAGCTGGAATTGGTTGGTCAGGGGAAATCTTAAAAGATCCACTGAGAGCACATTAATGGCAGCCCAGGAACAAGCCACTCGCACTAGGTCCATCAAATTACTACATCGACAAAACTGTAAAATCACCGATGTGCAAAATGAGTAATAAAAGGAAAGAGACATTAGCGCATATTGTATCAGACTGACCTATGCTAGTTCAACACCAATATAAAAAATGGAGACAAAACAAAGTCGCTCAGGTCACACTGGAATATGCAAACTCTATGCATTAGACCACAATGAGAAGTGGTATGAGAATAAACCAGAAGTGGTGCAGGAAAACAACGATGTCAAACTTCTTTGGGATATGCGCATACAGACTGATAAGGTCCTTGAACACTCCAGACCTGACATAATTTTACTAAATAAAAACAAGAGAACTTGCTTAATCATTGACGTAGCCTGTCCTTTCGATACCAGAGTGCGAGAGAAAGAAAAAAAAAATACCAAGATTTAAAATGGGAATTAGTTAGACTCTGGAAATGTAAAGAAGTTAAGGTGATTCCCATTATAATTGGAACGCTTTGGACCATAACAAAAAGCCACCACAAATGGCTTAATCAGATTGACAACACAATTTCTTTTACAATCTTACAAAAGGCTTGCCTGTTGGGAACAGCGAATGTGTTAAAGTATGGTTTGAATGTTTAAAAAAAATATATTAAAATAAATAAATAAATAAAAAATTAACAACACATCATAAAGTTAAGCATGTTATGAAACAATAATAATATATTAACACCTCGAAGTGTATGACAGTCAATGTAAAGCTTGGGAACATGCTAAAAATCCACCATAAATAGCTTAATCATATTGACAAGACAATTTCTTTTACAATTTTCAAAAGGCTTGCCCGCTGGGAACGGTGATAATGTTAATACAGCTTTAATGTCTAAAGGCAAAGGAATTGACCTGATATTTAAGAAAGAAAATCCAACTAAAAACATCCAAACTTGAGACTACTATAATAATAATAATAATAATAATAATAATAATAATAATAATAATAATAATAATAATAATAATAATGAATAATAATAATAATGAAAAATAATAATGAATAATATTAATAAAAAATAATAATAATAAAAATGAATAATAATAATAATAATAATAATAGTAATAATTATAATAATAAAAATAATTATAATAATGATAATAATAAATAATAATGAATAATAATAATAATGAAAAATAATAATGAATAATAATAATAAATAATAATAATAAAAATGAATAATAATAATAAAAATAATAATAATAATAATAATAATAATAATAATAATAATAATAATAATAATAATAATAATAATAATAAAAATGAATAATTCTGAAAACTTTGAAAAAAGAATGGAAGAGATTAAAATCAGAGGGATGGCTTAGAAGATACAGGCGATTACAAAAATGAAAACGGCTGAAATATTAAGGAAACCTCATAAATATAGAGTAGACTAATACACATGAGCTACAGGTGCTAGCCGGACAAATAAACACTGATACAGAAATAAAACACAAACTAAAACCACATAGACTAAAGAAAACTGAAACTGTTTAATTTTAAGTTACCCCCCTCCCAATATCGTCTTGCACCAAACCAAATAGTTGTGGACGGTCAAAGAGGATGGAAAGACCGATGAGGGAAAACACTAACCAAATCTCGACTGGATGAGTGCTAAAAGGGACCTGGGATTTTGAGGAAGCTTATTACCATTTATTTCCAGTGAAGATCAATAGTCATTGCCAACAAGAAATCAATGGTAAATGGTTATTGAGATAACGCAATCTACAAAGTTATAGAAAAAGGTGTAGTATACTGGAAATCTGGGGAGATTTGTTGTCACCTATACTCCAGGGAGCACTACATGTTGTTGACAGAAAGACATCTTTTGTGATAACTCTCAGTGAGTATAAATAATAATAATAATAATAATAATAATAATAATAATAATAATAATAATAATGAGCACTAGGAACAATTCCAAAAAACTTTGAAAAAAGAATGACAGAAATTGGAATCAGAGGAATAGCTGCAAAAATACGACTAACGATGATGAAAACGGCTGAAATATTAAGGAAAACCCTTGAATGTGGAGAATAATACAAGAATACAATATAACAAAGAAGCGTTACAGGGAATGAAGAAGACTGAAGCTGCATATCTACAAGTTCTACACCCTCATCAAGCATCCCCTTCCATTGTCTCATCACCGTTCCCCCAATAGAAAAGTGATACCAAAGAGCCGAGAAGGGTCAAGGAGGATGGAAAGACTGAGGAGAGAGCGCTGACCAGACCTCTGCTGGACAAGCGCGAAGAGAACTGGGACCTTGGGGAGGCTTAGTGTTACTCAAATTCCAGTATAAACCAATGACCACTGCCAGCGAGAAATCAATGGTAAATGGCTGTTGTGATGACGCAAATTTATTTGCAAATGCTATCGACGAAGGTGGAGAGACCTGGATATCTGGGGAGACTTGTCATCACTCAGCTTCCAGAGAACATCACAGGTTTCCAATCAGATCGGTTGTTGACTTGTGTGAAAACTCCATGTGTGCCAATAGTAATAATAATAAAATATGTAAAAGATAATTCTATAATTTCACATCCCCTCTATTGCTCCACATCAGAAAAAATAGAATAAAGTTCGATTAAGGAGAGTACCGCGCAACCTTCAACTAGTAGGAATTGGAATCCTGGAGCCTATTGTCACTTGAATATCAAAGAAAACCAATAGAATTCCATAGTAGATGTCTCATACGAAAATGGAAAGCAGTTTTATACAAAGAAGTAGCGAGTATTGGAAAGCTGTAGACTTGTTGTCATACTTGTTTTTGCTAATTAGTGACTTGTGTGAAAATTCATAATCATTAAGCAAGAACAATTAGTTAATAAAACATGTTAAAAAAACACTTTGAAAAAGAGTTAAAAACATATTTAATTTTAAAAAGGAAGCACAAAATAAGTGGATCGTCCTTAATCTGCAGAGTTTTGAAGAAATACTTTCCTTCTCATCAGAGGGTAGGAAATTAGCAAAATGCGGGATTGGCTTTTGCTTGCAAAAGTATTTAATGAAACTGCAAAAGTATTTAATGAAACTACAAGTAAGTCATAGATCTTACTTGGTAACAAATAGTGCAGCAGAGGGAATAGGGTGAAGAAAAAGGTTATTTAATATGAATGGATAGTCTGGTAAAGGGTAAAATATCCAATAAGGTAAAATCCAAAAATCCAAAAATGTTGGTTAAATTTCCACTATAATTGGAATACCGTCAGGACCAGTTGCTTTACTGGAATCAAGGTTCTTGATTAGCTTGGCGACCTCACACACAGATATTTGTATGTTACCTAGTGTGTTGTTTCTTATAGGAGGAAATACGGGGAGTTGATGGCCTTCGTCGCATAGGGTAGATATCCCTGCCACACGGGAAGCCATCTTTAATGTAGGCACATATTCCATGCCCATGGCGATTTTGGGGGTCAAATTTAGATGTTAAGTTAGAGTAACCTTTAATTATGAACTCATCTAGGGAGGTGGTCGGCCCTATTCCAGTTTTGCTTAGAAAGAATATATCCGGTTTTGTCTCCTGTAATTGGGTTTCAACCTCTGGAAGATTGGAATGTAGACCCCTGATGTTGGCGAAGGACACCTGGTAGAAGGGGTCTACGTTGGAAGATGGGGTTCTAGGTTTATTCGAGTTTTTATTCTGGAGATATTTCATGTTGAGGTTTTGGGATTTGTTGAACAGGTCAGCATACTTGGTTAGAGCAGGACAGAGAGGGAAAGTAAGAGAGAAAAGATGGGAATTTTTTTTTTTTTTTTTGTAGCACATGAAAAGGTAAAGCCGTAACAATTACCCACTAGTATGGCATCGAGAGGCCCCACCAGAGACTACTGCATGGTCCAGAATCCATTCACCAAATAGCAATACAGCAGCCCCAGTACTTTGCACCTGCTGATAGGATAGCCTCCTTAGTGGTTAATCCAAGGGAGATATTTCATGTTGAGGATCAGTGGTGCTTCTTCGTTATTGTAAAAAGTTGATTTTTATTTACAAACACCGTTATAACAAATTACATTTTTTCTCAATTTATGTATTCCATAAATCAACAAACCAAATGCTTTCGGCGATTATTTCTGTTTTGTCACATGACATCTGCCGTAAATACATGAGAAATAGTTTACATTTCTATTTCCTGCTAAAATTATTCCCTTTAATTATTAACTTATACATTATCAGTTTGTGTGCATTTTGGATATTTTCATTACTGCGACATGGCAATACATTAAATACTACTGATTTCACTTGAACATAAATATTTTTATTAGTACAGTACCGAAAAAACAACAAAATTATATTTGAAAGCAATATCCACAGGTATTGAGAACATGAACATAAGAATCATACATTTTGCCTATTTTTTTGTTTGTTTTCAGCCACAGCAACGCGTGGCCGGGTACAGCTGGTATATAAATTAAATCGTTTTCTTTTGTAACTTTGACTATTTTTATAAAGGAAACTTTGACAAAATTTAACTTTCAGCTGGATTAAGACATATTGCCCTTCCTTGGTATTTTTAATAGGTTGTTACTTTTATAAGCGACACTATATAAATTTCAGATAACACTTTAAGTAAGAAGGTAGAAACTAAAAAATCTCGAGATCCTAATGAAAAAGATTTATTTCCAGGCCCTCTATCAAAATTAGAGTTCATTCTCCTATCGTCTGTGGGAGGGTGGTTAAATGTAGGTATCACTTACTTTGATCCAAGTCAGTATATCAAAATCTTTGATCTCCTCCACATACGCCTCTTCATCCTCCTCCTATCACTCCAAACATCCTCTCTTCCCATTAACACAAATTTAGCTGATAAAGTACGCTCTATTATCTCCCCTTTTCTTTTCCCATTCTCCTGTTAAATTGACTTTTGTTTCGTGCTGGTATTGTCTGCCTCACAGAATGTATTCTTTCCTGATAATGAGTTTCCATTTGTTTTGGCAAAAAAGATTTACTTTAAAAAAATTTTTCAATAAAATAATCGAATGAAAATAGAGAGCTTTAATTTATGTGCATGAAATAACGTGTTATCTAAATCCCACCTGTGTAACGGAACAATGGAAAAAGAAAAAAAAAACTATTTTCATTATTTGATAAAAAAATCCTCATTAGGTAACTTTGCATTCTCTTTTTTTTATAAAAAAATAAAAAGAACACGTATTATTTGCTGCTGATCTCATTTTGAATATTATTTTCACTATGCTTCCGTCGATGTAACCTGTGACCTTCTTCAAATGTATCTTGCCGAACTTGTTAATCTTTGTGTTGAATTTGTACAGAATTTCGAACGGAACTCTTTATCTCATCCACGTGGGTAGCATGCTTTTGTTCCGGCAGGCATTACTAGATAAAAAGATTCCGGAGCTCAACAAGACATACCTTTTTTTTTTTTTTTTTTTATTCAATTTTCACCCCAAACAAGGCACAGTGCCACTTTGAAGCAGGGGGCTACTATTAGGGACTTAATTAGCGGGGGTCATTATGAAGGGAGATGAGTAGAAAGATGTTTGTTAACATTACACTTGAACTTCTGCATATCAGTGCAGTTGGGAAAGCAGAATCCCGGAAGGCAGTTCCAAAGACCTGCAGTTCTGGGGAAGAAACTATTGGAGTAAAAGGCTTTCTTGCACCTAGGGATCTCTACTGTAAAGGGATGAGACTTAGTAGCTTGTCGGGTTTGTCGGGGGTAGTTACGTCAGGGAGGTACAAGTGTTTCTTTTTTTTTTTTTTTTTACACAGTGATCACCACTTATCAAGGCCCGGAAGCCACTCAGGGATAAGGGTTATTGCAAGTACATTACGTTAGTGTTGAGATTTGATGAAGTGTTTACTTAAGGGGGCGGTTCATTAGGAATTTGTTAACGTTGAACTTGAAGACATCCAAGTTGTAGTCAGGTGGGAAGCAGGCAGACGAAACAGAGTTCCACAGGTGTGCAGTTCTAAGAAAGAAACTTTGTTCATGGAATCCGCGTTTTGATTTAGGCACAGATATAGAGTGGGGGAAATTTTTCACAGTGGATTCAGCTAGACGGGTGTTTTTCGTGAAAGATTGGCGAGGGGGTACCAGAGACTGGAGTTCAGAGGAGCACCTGCCATGGAAATAACGATAAAACAAGTATAGGCTCGCAACGTCTCTTCTGTGGGAGAGAGGTTGCAGGGTAGAGAAAAGGGCACCCCCACTAAGTCACAAAGTCTATTTTGTACTCTGTCAAGGCAGGATAGGCTGTTTTTAGCAGCTCCTGCCCAGATATGACAACAGTATTCCATCTTTGGACGTACTTGGCTTTTATATAGATATCTGCCATTTCCTTGGATATGTGTTCATTTGTTTTCCCCTCATATCTGTTATAGAGAGTGGTATCATCGGCAAATATACCCATCTCCGAAACAATTTCATCAGGGAGGTCATTTATGAATATCAGGAATAATAGAGGTCCAAGGATAGACCCCTGAGGTACTCCCGCATTTATGTCATATTGTTTAGATGTACGACCATCGAGGACAACTTTGATTTTTCTATTACTTAAGAAGGATTTAATTACATTATGAATTCTTCCAGTGGTTCCATATGATCTAATTTTCCTTAGAAGACCATCGTGCCATACCCTGTCAAAAGCCTTAGATATATTAAGGGCCACCGCTCTACCCTCCCCTGTTTTGTCCAATGAACGGTATATACGTTCAGAAACTACAGTTAAGATATCTGCTGTTGAACGGGCTTGCCTGAATCCATATTGTTTGTCAGTCAGGAGTTTAGCAGCTGTTAGGTGCTGGACTAGGGCTTGATCAACTAAGGACTCAAATATTTTGGCGAAAAGCGGGAGGAGGCTAATGGGGCGATAATTTAGTTGGTCAGTTCTTTCACCAGAATTCTTGAAGACTGGTACCACAGAGGCGGTTTTCCAGCATACCTAGAGAAGATCGAAGGTTACATCGACCGAAACATTGTGAAAATAACACTCAAGATGAAAACAGTAACCCACATAATCTAAATAATATAAACAATAAATCCTAATCTTTAAAATTTTTAAAAAGAAAAGAAATACAAGTTCTCACACGATTCTAAAATTAGTCTTACTTTTCTCTTTAAATCTCTCGTTAGCGAGTAAGCATTAACACTGTCATATAATATTTTCACAAATTGTTTTTTTTTTTTTAATTTTTAACAAGGGGTTCAGCTTTGTATGTAAAACTTTTAGACCGATACTCAACAACATAATCCTGTTTAGAGATACCATTTTTTGAATTCCAAACATTTATGAACAAAATTCATTTCATGTTAAACTTGTTATATGAGATTCTGAACCTTACTATAAATAATTTAACAGATCATCTTTCACCATTATTTGGGGAAATGATTTGAGCCTGCTCTCAGCCTGCCAAATTTGTAATGTTTCGCTTATAAATGTTTAAAATTTGGCAGGTTTAAAAGACTTTAATGGACTTTTAAATTTTAATCTAAAATTCATATTTTGTGGATTGTTAAATTGTGTTTATTGATAGATTGTTTTTTCAGTTATCTTTACGATTACTGCTTCCAATTCACTTTCGGTCGTCATTCATTTTTAATTGATTTGTTTATTTATAAAATGTTTAGGTGAAGGTGCGGAATATGTAGAATATGTAAAGGAAGCCTCCCCTCCCCACATGTTAAAAAGTTTTGGATTTTTTTTGGTTTGTATTACTGTACACATAGATTCGAAAAAGTTGTCAAAAAACAAATATGTAACAAATAAATGTTATCAAAGAGAGAGTGCGCTCTAGAATATTTACTTTGCTTGCAATAAAAAATAATAAAAACAAATAAAATTAGGCTTGGGAAGTCAATGCTACATCTGGGAATGAGATGATTTTATTTGAGGTTTTCTTCGTCAAATATGCTTGTAATAACAATTGCCGCAGCCATGAAAGATTTTCAGTCATTACTTTTGTAGTTCTATCCTTTTTTTTCAATTTGACATATTTCGACTCATTTCTTTTTAATTCTTTCACAATTTGTTCCATTTTTGTTTCGTGTTTTATTTTATTTTTACCACTAAATTTTTCAGGCTGTTTACATGTGATTACCTAAAAATAGATAATCCTGTTTTTCTTTTTTAGGTGTATTAGAATATAAGTTAGATTTCTATAAGTAATAAACATTGTTTTTCAGACATAATTTTATGTTTATTGGCTAAATAAATGTATAAAAATTCTTGTACAAATAAATTTTATTCACTTTTATGCATTAGAAAAAATATTTTCCCTGTACGCCACACAGAGCTTTATCAAAAAAGTTAGTTTTATTTTAGAAGTAAAACATCGACCAGCTCCGTTGTTGCATTTTTAAAAATAATAAACATAGTTTTTCATATGTACTTCTATGTTTATTCGCTAGATAAATATGTAAAAATAAGATTTTTTTTTCTTCTGTAGATATTTGTTTTTATGACGGAATGATATTTGGCGTACTAGTGTACTTTTTGGAGAACCAAAGTGGCAGATTGAAATCTGGTGTCCTTACGTGCTGGCGTCCCAAAAAAGAATTATCTGACAATTGTTATGCAAAATAAGAAAACAATGTAGGGAGATAATAGTAAAGAAAAGCCGTCCCATGTCAAGAAAGAGTTTCTACATAATAACGTACTATGTAGAAAAGCATTCTTAACATTAGGAGGGATTTCTGTTAACTATTATGTACCTTCCTCTTTGAAAAAATTTCATATTTTTTTCTCACAATTATACTTATTTGGTTGATTATTTGATTGATTTGTGTTACTTTAAAAGAAAAACAAATTACATATCCTACTGCTGCTACTGCTGCTACTACTACTACTACTACTACTACTACTACTACTACTACTGCTGCTGCTGCTGCTGCTAATACTAATACTAATAACAATAGCAGCAAATATCTTTATCCTTTTAGCTTAATCACTTCCCCAAAATAGGATTTTACATCTTTAAATGATTATGTGATGGAAAGAAAAAAAACTATTATTTTAAAATTTCGCGTAGCAAAACTGTTTCACACATAAAATTAACATAAAATGATACTCATTTAGCGCCCATTCTTGCTTAATTGAACAAAACATTTTTTCGATCGATTGTTAACATTTATTTATGTGTTTCTACCAGCGTTTGTTTGATTTTCAATTTTGAGCGGTTATCAATGGTCCTTCTGTAAAAGGTTATTTGTTTATTACTTCTTTTCTTTTCCTGATAATTACAGTAATAAATGTCTCAATCCCATTCTTTTTTAGGGTACGTGTATAAGTTTAAATGTAGATATAATTTCCTTTTTAATTAAGAAAATCTTCAGGATGTTTTTTCTTTAGGTATCTTATTGAACATTTTGATAAACTCGTAGGAGATTTTCATCTAGATTTTTCACTTCCAAAGAGATGTGCCATAAAACTTTAATTATTTCAGAAGAAGCCGATGACAGACACCGCCAATGTACAACTGGCGCCAACGAAATTAAAAAAAAAACGTCTAGAGCATTTAAAACCTTTTAATAACCAAGTGGACTCCCTCAGATGGGGGCATATAAACATTTACCAATTAGATGTGAAAAATTTACAGTCTCTATCTCTATAATCTTTATCTCTATAAATGACAAATAAATAAAATAAATTAAACTCTGTTAATGAATGTTAAATCTGTAAGTGGGATTTATAACCCATTCTGTGGCCCTTGTCAGTCTGATATTTTAAAATGAACAAATTATAATAAAAAAGAATTTGTGCTTTTTCATTTTTTATTGTCAAAAAAGAAAATTAAAAGTATCGGTTTGTAATCGAAAATTAGGCAATAATTTTTCGATTCCAATAACGATTCCTATGCCTCCCAAATTTCCATTTTTCCAATTGTCACTTAACGCCATAATGTGAAAAGAAATAACGTACACACCGGAAATTACCCAACTGCCTATCACCCCACATACTAGAATAAACAGGAGAAGATAATGTCTGAGAGGATTGTCTCATTTAAACCGTCACCAATACATGTGATGCTAAAATCAAGTTGTGACCCAGTAAACACTATAATTTCAAGAGGAATGACGACATTACCGGAACTTCATCACCCTGCCTATAACCCCTCCACTCGAATAAACAGGAGGAGTTAATTTTTAGGAGGGTTGTCTCATAAAACATTCGCCAATCCATGTGATGATAATCTCAAGCTGTCCCTCACATAAACTAATAATCTTAAGAGCAATGGCGTCATCAGTAAGAAGTTAACCCCCCCCCGTCTTATAAATCTCACCTACTCGAATAACAAGGAAGAGATAATGTCTGGGAGGATTTCTCATTTTAACACTCGCCAATCTATTTCATGATAATCTCAAGTTGTCCCACACTTAACACCATATTTTAAAGAGGAATGACGTCATCACCGGATATTACTCCCCCCTAGCTTATCACTCCTCCACTACTTGATTAAACAATATACAGTTATCCCCTACTAAACACCATAATTCCATAATTTTTAGAGGAATGACGACATTGCCAGGTTACCCTTCTACCTATGACCCCCACCACTCGAATAAACAAGAGAAGATAATGTTTGGGATGATTATCTCATTTAAACACTCGCCAATCCATGTGATTGCCCTCTACTTAACACGATATATAGAAGAGGAATGACGCCATCACCGGAAGTTACCCACTTCCTATCAATCCCTCATACTTGAATAAAGAGG